>NW_017676859.1:37117-37990 GCF_001879085.1 Nicotiana attenuata
CGGAATTAATAGTGAAAAATGGGTCAACTTTTGCTACTTGTAATTTAGGCCCGGACTGAAGAAAACTTCTTTTTAGGCCCATACGAGTAATTCTGAAGTAGAAATTTTTCACAAATTCACTATTGTTTAGTAGTTATTAGCTAGCTATAGTTACCATTTACTATATTACTTCATATAGCTATGTTTTCAGTTTTGCTAGACTGTATTCGATGTATTTAAGCTACTGTATACTGTATTCATGAATACAGTAGCAAAACTCGGCGTGAAACAGGGGAGTACAGCTAAGCAATTATTGTATTCGACTGTATTCACCATATGTATTTGTGAATACAGTAACGTACATAGCATAAATCGTGGTCTGTTCAGTTGTTTCAAACGGAAAGTGAATCAGTTAACACAAATATACTCCTAATATAACTCAACAAACTCAATTATAAATGTGAATACATAAAATACATCTGAATACATAAATTATATTAATTAAAAAAAATATATGAATACATTCATGGAATATAGCGAGACAGTGAACAATGAAATACATGGAGGAATACAGCGAGATACATTGAAATACAATGGAAAAAAAGACAATGAATCCAATGAAATGCATAGAATAAACTCCGTCGTCTTTTCAATATCTTCTCCTTCTTCGTCTTCTAGATACACTGCCTTAGGGATTACAATTTCACAGTACCTACTTAATCCGTTTAGCAGAGAATCATGGTTGTATTCATGGAGAAAGACTGACGTTGAGAGAGAGAGAGAGGGTGGACAAAAATCTGAAAGAATGAGAGAGAAAAATATTACAAAGCGTATTTTATGGCTTAAGGGTATTTAAAATAAATAAGGTATCGGGCTTTGCTACAAAAGGTAAAA
>NW_017676860.1:0-214 GCF_001879085.1 Nicotiana attenuata
ACCACACCCTAGCTAATGCCAGCATAACCTGATGAATTTCCAACATAGGGTTACACTCCCTAGTTGATACCACCATAACCTGATGACTTTTCAACAAAGGATCGCACTCCCTAATTGATGCAAGCATAACCTGATGATTTTCCAACATAGGGTCCCACTTCCTAGTTGATGCCTGAATAACCTAATGACTTCTTACATTGGTCCACGTCCCTAC
>NW_017676860.1:4224-5526 GCF_001879085.1 Nicotiana attenuata
CTCCCTAGTTGATGCCAGCATAACCTGATGACTTTACAGCATAGGGTCTCACTCCCTAGTTGATGCCACCATGACCTGATGACTTTCCAGCATAGGGTACCACACCCTAACTGATGCCACCATAACCTTATGAATTTCCAACATGTGGTTCCACTCCCAAGTTGATACCACCATAACCAGATGACTTTTCAACAAAGGGTCGCACTCCCTAACTGACGCAAGCATTACCTGATGATTTTCCAGCATAGGGTCCCACTTCCTAGTAGATTCCTGCATAACCTAATGACTTTCTTACATAGGGTTCCACTCCCTAGTTGATGCCAGCATAACCTGATGATTTTCCAGCATAGGGTCTCACACCCTAGTTTATGCAAGCATAACCTAATGACTTTCTAGCATAGGGTCCCATACCCTAGTACATGCATGCATAACCTGATGACTTCCGAACATAGGGTCCTACTCCCTAGTTCATGCCAGCATATCCCGATCACTTTCCAACATAGGGTCCCACACACTAGTTGATGCCACCATAACCTGATGACTTTCCAGCATAGGTTTCCACTCCTTAGTTGATGCCAGCATAACCTGATGACTTTCCAACATAGGGTCGCACTCCCTAGTTGATACCAGCATTATCTGATGACTTTTCAATATAGGGTCGCATTCCCTAGTTGACGAAAGCATAACCTGATTATTTTCCAACATAGGGTCCCACTCCCTAGTTGATGCCAGCATAACCTGATGACTTTCCAACATATGGTCCCACTCCCATGTTGATGCCAGCATTATCTGATGACTTTTCAACATAGGGTCACATTCCCTAGTTGATGAAAGCATAACGTGATGATTTTCCAACATAGGGTCCCTCTCCCTAGTTGATGCCAGCATAACCTGATGACTTTCCAGCATAGTGTCTCACTCCCTAGTTGATGCCACCATGACCTGATGACTTTCCAACATAGGGTACCACACCCTAGCTAATGCCACCATAACCTGATGAATTTCCAACATAGGGTTCCACTCCCATGTTGATACCACCATAACCTGACGACCTTTCCACAAAGGGTCGCACACCCTAACTGATGCAAGCATTACATGATGATTTTCCAACATAGGGTCCCACTTCCTAGTAGATGCCTGCATAACCTAATGACTTTCTAACATAGGGTTTCACTCCTTAGTTGATGCTAGCATAACCTGATGATTTTCCAGCATAGCGTCTCACACCCTAGTTGATGCAAGCATAACCTAATGACTTTCCAACATAGGGTCCCACACCCTAGTACATGCCAGCATAACCTG
>NW_017676860.1:8102-8397 GCF_001879085.1 Nicotiana attenuata
GTTGATGAATGCATAACCTGATGATCTTCCAACATAGGGTCCCACTCCCTAGTTGATGCCAGCATAACCTGATGACTTTCCAGCATAAGGTCCCACTTCCTAGTTGATGCCAGTATAACTTGTTGACTTTCCAACGTAGGGTCCCTCTCCCTTGTTGATGCCAACATAACCTGATGACTTTCCAACATAGGGTCACACACCCTAGTTGATGCCAGCATAACCTGATGACTTTCCAGCATAGGGTACCACACCCTAGCTAATGCCAGCATAACCTGATGACTTTTCACAAGAGTCG
>NW_017676860.1:12878-13665 GCF_001879085.1 Nicotiana attenuata
ACTTTCTTACATAGGGTCCCACTCCCTAGTTGATGCCAGCATAACCTGATGATTTTCCAGCATAGGGTCTCACACCCTAGTTGATGCAAGCATAACCTAATGACTTTTCAACATAGGGTCCCACACCCTAGTACATGCCAGCATAACCGGAGGACTTTCGAACATAGGGTCCTACTCCCTCGTTGATGCCAGCATAACCCGATGACTTTCCAACATAGGGTCGCACTCCCTAGTTGATGCCAGCATAACCTGATGACTTTCCAACATAGGGTCCCACACCCTAGTTGATAACAGCATAACTTGATGACTTTTCAATATAAGGTCCCACTCCCTTGTTGATGCCAGCATTATCTGATGACTTTTCAACATAGGGTCGCACTCCCTAGTTGATGAAAGCATAACCTGATGATTTTCCAACATAGGGTACCACTCCCTAGTTGATGCCAGCATAACCTGATGACTTTCCAGCATAAGGTCCCACTCCCTAGTTGATGCCATTATAACCTGATGACTTTCAAACATAAGGTCCCTCTCCCGAGTTGATGCCAGCGTAACCTGCAGACTTTCCACAATAGAGGCCCACACCCTAGTTGATGCTAGCATAACCTGATGACTTTCCAACATAGGGTCCCACTCCCTTATTGATGCTAGCATTATCTTATGACTTTTCAACATATGGTCGCACTCGCTAGTTGATGAATGCATAACCTGATGATCTTCCAACATAGGGTCCCACTCCCTAGTTGATGCCAGCATAACCTGATGACTTTCCAGCATAAGGTCCCAC
>NW_017676860.1:17032-30704 GCF_001879085.1 Nicotiana attenuata
TGACTGACTTCCAGCATAAGGTCCCTCTCCCTAGTTGATGCCAGTATAACCTGATGACTTTCCAACATAGGGTCCCACATTCTAGTTGATGCCCGCATAACCTGATGACTTTCCAGCATAGGGCCTCACTCCCTAGTTGATGCCAGCATAACATGATGACTTTCCAGCATAGGGTCCCTTACCCTAGTTGATGCCAGCATAACCTGATGACTTTACAACATTAGGTCTCACTCTCTAGTTGATACCAGTATAATCTAATGACTTTCCAGAATAGGGTCCCTCTCCCTAGTAGATGCCATCATAACCTGATACTTTCCAACATAGGGTCCCACTCCCTACATGATGCCAGTATAACCTGATAACTTTCCAGCATAGGGTCCCTCTCCCTAGTTGATGCCAGCATAACCTGATGACTTTCCAACATACGGTCGCACTCCCTAGTTGATGCAAGCATAACCTGATGATTTTCCAAAATAGGGTCCCATTCCCTTGTTAATGCCACCATAACCAGATGACTTTCCAGCATAGGGTCTCACTCCCTAGTTGATGCTACCATAACCTAATGACTTTCGAACATAGGGTCCCACTCCCCAGTTGATGCAGACATAACCCGATGACTTTCCAACATAGGGTCCCACTCCCTAGTTGATGCAAACATAACCTGATGATTTTCCAATATAGGATCGCACTCCCTAGTTGATGCAACCATAACCTGATGATTTTCTAAAATAGGGTCCCACTCCATAGTTAATGCCAGCATAACCTGATGACTTTCCAACATAGAGTCCCACTTTCTAGTTGATGCCCGCATAACCCGATGACTTTCCAGCATTGTGTCTCACTCCCTAATTGATGCCAGCATAACCTGATGACTTTCCAGCATAGGGTCTCATCAGCGTTATGCGGGCATCAACCCAGACAATTGGGACCCTATTGTTGAAAGTCATCAGGTTATGCTGGCATTAACCTAGGGAGTGAGACCCTATGTTGGAAAATCATCAGATTATGGCTTTGCTATCAACTAGGACGTGCGACCTATTGTTAGAAAGTCATCGGGTATGGTTGCATCAACTAGGGAGTGGAAACCCTATTGTAGAAAGTCATCAGGTTATGCTGGCATTAACAAGGGAGGGGAACCTATGTTGAAAAATCACAAGGATTATGGCTTGCATCAACTAGGGAGTGTGACCCTATATTGGAAGTTATCGGTTATCGCTGGATCCATTAGGCGAGTCAGACCCTATGGTCGAAAGTCATTAGGTATGCTGAACATCCTACTAGGGTGTGGGACCCTATGGCCTGGAAATTCATTAGGTACACTCCATTGCATCAACTAGGGTGTGGACCCTATGCTGCGGATATGATACAGGGTTTATGTTGGCATCAAACTAGGGTGTGGACTCTATGCTGGAAAGTCAATCAAGTTACCGGTTGCATCAAACTAGGGAGTGAGACCTATGCTGGAAAA
Organism: Nicotiana attenuata; assembly: GCF_001879085.1. Classification (NCBI taxonomy): domain Eukaryota; kingdom Viridiplantae; phylum Streptophyta; class Magnoliopsida; order Solanales; family Solanaceae; genus Nicotiana; species Nicotiana attenuata. The sequence continues at coordinate 18,501 of NW_017676860.1, forward strand.
GCGATCTAGTTAGGAGGGCATTACCTAGAGTGGGACCCTATTTGGATCATTCAAGTTATGCTTCATCAACTAAAGAGTCGCGACCTTATGTTTGGATTCATCAGGTTATGCTGCCATCAACTAGGAGAGGACCATTATAGCTGGAAAGTTCATCATGGTTATAGATAGGTATCAAGTAGGGATTGTAATGCATGGAGAGGACCACCCTTGTAATTTGATTGGCTATACCCAACATAGTCGGTCACACTACTCTGTCCTAGCTTTGCAGTCATGATAGCCAACACTAGGAGTGCGACACAACTGATGGTAAAAAACCCTGATGACTTATCAAGCAACATGTTCAAGGTCCCACTCCCCTAGTTGATTCCAGTAGTTAAACCTGTTTGACTTTCCAACCCATAAGGGTCCCTCTCCCTAGTTGATGCCAACATAACTGGGGTCTGATATGGACTCTTCAAGACAATCACACCATATAGTGCGACACGCGACACCTAGTGTGACCCGATATGCGCTAGTGGCAGAAAATGATCTCTTATGTATTGACCTTCCCAGCAATTAGGGAATGCTCACTTTCATTGCCTCAGTGATCTGCCACACCAATATACCTCTAAATAACATCTATGCGTGAGACATAGTGGGTACCCCCACCATAGCTGATTGCAGGCAATAACCTATGAATATTTGTCTCCGAGAGCATAGGGTCTCACTCCCTGAGTTGTTAAAGTGCCACCCATAACCTGAATCAAATCTATTGTCCAATATAGTAGGTATGGTCCCACTCCACTAGTTGATGCCAGCCACAACCATTGATATTTTCCAGCTTAGGGTCTCACCACCCTATGTGGTGATGCAAGCATAACCCTAATTGACATTCCAACACGAGGGGTGCCCCACCACTCTAAGTAGGACTAGTGCCATGCCAATAAACCTCAAAATGGCTGTTCTAATTAGTAGAGGGTCGCAGAGGCACCCCTATTTGCTGGCACCGTCATATGCATGGTTATTGACTTGCAAGCATAAACTGATGAATTTTCCAAACACTAGGGTTGGCCCACAACATACGTGCCGCAGTGTTCGTGGATCCCATAAAGCTAGCGCGGAATAACAAAGATTATCAAAGTTTCATCTGAATGAATCGGTCTATCAAACACTAGTTTAAAGAGGACCCTATCTGAAAGTCATCAGATTCCATAACATTAGGGTCCAACTTACCCCCTACGTTGAGTGCAGACCATATCAACTAGAGTGAGTAAACTCCCGCCAGGATGAACTCTATACCAAATCAAGTCTGGAGAAGAGAGTCCATCAACCGCCAGCACTTTCCTAGTGATTGCAAGCATAAACCTTTATATGATTTCAACATAGGTCTCACTCCCAATAATGCCAGCATAACTTGATGACCTTCCTGTTCACAATAGGGGGCATCAACTAGGCGTTAGGGAACCCTTATGGCTCCCTATGGAACCTATGTCTCAATTCAGTTGATAAGCCGCCTTCTAGCCTGCATCAACCCTAACACTGGTGAATGGAAACTTTCGAAGGGATAGACCTTATGGGGCTGGCTCAAAGTCCATCCTAACCAGGTTTAAATGTCGCGAATGCCAGCAACAATGGCAATTCGAACTAACCAGCCATCTAGTAGCCACTAACATCCTGCAAGGCCTTATCCGATAGGCAAACCAATATGTTGGACAACACTGTCAGGTCAGTATGCGGTAGGCAATTATACTAGGGAAATGGATAAGACGGACCCTATGTTGAAAAAAGTCATCAGGTTATGCTGGCATTAACAAGGAGTGGAGAACCTATGTTGGAACAATCATCAGGTTATCTTCATCAACTAGGGAAGTGCGACCCTTATATTGGAACAGTATCGGGTTATGCTGGCATCAACTTAGGGAGTGGGACCCATATGGTTCGGAAAAGTCATCAGCAAGTTATGTGACTGGCATACAAGCTACTATAGACCTCATCAGCGTCTATGGTAGATACCTGTGAGGAACCTATGTTGAAAGCCACTTAGGTTATGCATTGCCATCAACTAGCGGTTGAGAACCTAGATTGCTTGGAATAATCATCAAGTTATACTGGAAGTTCATAATAGCGTGAGTGGGACCCTATGTTTAAGAAAGTCATCGTTGTTAGTTGCTTTAAGGATGAACTTACAAGGAGAACTCCAAGTCAATTTAAGGGGCGCGACACCCTCATGTTGTGCTACAAATCCCATTAAGTTATGCTTGCATAAATATGAGGGAGTTGAGCGACGAGCCCAATCCCCCATTGAGTAAATCTCTGAAATAAACTTCCAAGCATAGCTCACAGGTTCCCGCCACTCTCATGTTGGAAGTTGGGTGCTCATACAAATACTATAGCGCTGATGAGCCGTTGTAGTGCCAGCAATGACCCCGTTCACCCTTGTCTGCCCTAAGAAAGATCATCGAAAATGCCAGCTTAATTCACTGATGACCTCCCGTTGGCAGATCCCAAGCTAGGTAGGGTGTGAACCTCCTTGTCCTTGGAAGGTTCATCAGGTTCCCTAAATTGCCCTACGTTCTTTTGAATGAGCATAAACTCGATGAACTCCAACATTAGGGCGCAACTCCCTATGAATTGGGCAAACAACTAACAGGAGTGGATCTCTATGCTGGAAAGTCATGAGTTATGCTGTAAGCATGAAAGCCTAATTTTTTTTTTTTTTCAACCTGGACTAGGGAGGTGATTGCTACCCTAATGTTTGGAAACGTCACATCAGAGGTCTTACTGTTATCCACCCGTCCCGTATAAATGTCACTCCATAACCCTGACTGACTTTCCAATACAATAGCCGGGAGGTTTCGCCGGACCGTCTTCCTATGGATCTTGTTGGAGATCACGCCAGACACTGAATGACTTTCACATAGGGTCTCACTCCTAGTAAGCCAGTCAATAACATGATACTTTCCACATAGGTACCTTACCCTAGTAGATGCTCAGATAACCTATGAACGTTTTCACTCAAACGAGTTAGCCTTCACTCTAGTTACTGATGCACCAGTTGGACTAAATCTCAAACTATAGAAGCTTTTCCAGATAGTGGTGGGTTCCTCTCCTCCAGTAGAGATGCCCATCATAAGCCTGGAACTAATCTCAAACATTTAGGTCCACTCTCACTTACATGTCTTGCCGAGAATGAACCATGCATAACTATTCCAAGAGTCAATAGAGGTCCCTCTCCCTAGTCTATGACGTCCAAGGCCAGTTGATAACCTGATACTTCTCCAACATACAGATGGGGTCCGATCACAACTCCACTAGTTGGAATGCTAAGCATAACCTGAGAATTTCTTTCCCAACCAATAAGTAACCAGAGATAAGATGCCATTCCCTTGTTAACTTGCCACCATAACCCAGTCATGACTTCCAGCATAGGGTCTCACTCCCTATTGATGTCCATAACTTAATGACTTCGAACATAGGGTCCCGACCCCCAGTTGATGCAACATAACCGAATTGACTTTTCCAACCATTAGTCCCACTCCCTAGTTGAGTTGCAAAGCATAACCTTTATATCGATATCCCAAGACTCATTAAGGATCCCCACTCCCTAGGTTGAATTGGCAGCAGACGCATAAACACTGAGTAATTATTTATTCCTAAAAAATAGGGACCCACGTGCGCGTAGTTTTAAAATTGCCAGCCATAAACCTGATGAACTTTCCCAACATAAGGGTCCCATTTCTAAGTTGAATGCCGCAGCATAAGGCCCGAACTGAACTATACAGATGAACATTTGTAATAAATGTGGACCCTAGTTCTCGGAACTCCTAGATCTATCCAAGTATTATGATGCTGCAACTGCGATAACATCACCTGACTGAACTAAACTGTCCAGCAGGGAGTGAGTAGGACCTGGTCCCATAACCCTAGTTCACACCGATGCCAGCCAGTAACCCGACCCATTTGGAGCCTTCCACCACTCCCAAAATCCTGAGCCCAGCATAAACCTAAGATGACTTTCCAAACCTAGGGCTTCCCACACCTAGTTGATAACAGCATAACCAGATCGACTTTCTCCAACATGGTATCCACTTTGGTTATGCCCAGCCATTATCCTCATGCTCACCTTTCACCATAGGCGTCGCATCCCTAAGTTTGTGACACATGCATAACTGATCACTTCTTCCAATCATAAGGGTCCCACTTCCCTACGTTGATGCATTAGATAACCTGGCAGTCGACTTTCCAGCATAAGGTCCCCGCTCCTATGGTTGTGATCCAGTATAACCTGATGAACCTAACTTTCCAGACATATGCATTCAGGTTAGGTCACCCATTCTAGTTGATGCCCGCGATAACCTGATACTTCCAGCCATAGGGCCGCCTCACTCCTAGTGATGCCAGCATAGCATGATGACTTTCCAGCATAAGTCCCTTTACCTCAGTTGTTTTCATTCGATATGGTCATACGCATAACTTATACTTTAAACATAAGTCCCACTCTCTAGTTGATACCAGTATTCAATCTAATGACTTTTTCCGAGAATAGGGTCCCTCTCCCTAGTAGATGCCATCAATAACTAGATACTTCCACATAGTGCCACTCCCTACCATGATGCCAGTATAACCTGATAACTTTCCAAGCATAGGTCCCCTCTCCACAGTTAGATGCCAGCATAACCTGCAGACTTTCCCAAACATACGGTCGCCACTCCTAGTTTATTGCAAGCATAACCTGATGATTTCCCAAATACGCCCAATTCCCTACGTTTAATGCCACCCATAACCCAGATGACTTTTCGCAGCATAGGCGTCTCTACTCCTAGTTACTAGCTACCATAACCTTAATATTCAACATAGGGCCCCACCCAGTTGATGCAGACATAACCCCGATGACTTCCAAACATCGGTCCCACATCCCCTGCTGATGCCAAACATAACCTGATGATTTTCCAATATAGGATCGCACTCCCTATGTTGAAGCAACCACAACCTGATATCTTTGCTAAAATAGGGTCACACTCCGTATTATATGCCAAGATAACCTGATTGACTTTCCCAACATTAGATCCCACTTTTAGTTGATCCCGCCTTAATCCCGCATGACTTTGTCCCATTTTGTGTCTCACTCCTATTATGCCAGGCATAAAACCTGATTGACTCACCTCCAGCAACATGTCCCAAACCCTAGTATCCAGCATAACCCGATACTTCCAACCACTCCCCTAGTTTGATGCCAGCTAACCTAAGACTTCCAACAGGGTTTCCCACACCTATTGATAACAGCCATAACCAGATGGACCTCCAACATTAGGGTTACCACTTCCGTGATGTGCCGCATTATCTGATGACCTCAACCATAGTCGGCATCCCTAGTCGTATATCAAACCAAACCCAACATACCACTACTAACACACTTCAATACCAGACACATAAACGCTGGGCACAACTAGGCGTGTACCACAACCAAGCAGGCAATACCTGAATATCAACACAGTGTAGTACTAGGCTAATAATCGCGTACCGGCGGAGGCTCGAAACCGCGTGATGCTATGCGAGTAAAATGGGTCACATTGGGAACGATCCATCCCTACAGATGATTTAAGTTGTGCCATCAGTTTATTCCATCCGGCATTCAACTAGGGAGTGAAGAGCGCAGTTATTGACTGGAAACGTCACTCAGGTTATTGCAGGGCCGACCTACAACTAAATAATTGGGCACCATATCAGGTAGATTCATTGCGCAAGATTCATCATAGAGAAGCTTATGACTGGAACATATGTACTACAAACTCTATCGCCCTTAGGTATCTGTAGTAGAGCATAAACCAGATCGACCTTTACTCGATTGCAATAGGGGCCCAAACACTCATCCCTAACCCTAGCAGTTGGTTATAGCCCAGCTGGCTCCGATGAACACAATTGCAAACGAACATTTTGCCAGCATAAGGTCCCTGTTAGCGCCTACGCGTATATGAGCCAAGCACCCATTAATCGCTTGATTGAAACGGTTCCAAGTCCAGTTGGTTATGGGGTTTCCCACTTCCCAGTTGTCTATTCATGCCAGCTCAAAGAACGACTCGGAGACCCTTATGTGTACGTGTAAATCCTATCAATCAGGCCATTTAAGTAGTGGCTTGGCGGTTCAAACCTACACACTGAGGAGTTTGGTGGCTAGGAGACCACTAACCCATGTTGGAAATCATTGACTCCCTTTCCAACATTAGTATGGTCCCACTCCCTACTTTTGAATAGCGCACTCCTCGACTAATACACCACTTAGATGACTGTGTTCCAGCATTAGTGGCTGACCTGCCGTCATTCCCCTAGATATTTGGAGTGACCCAAGTCTTATAACTAGATGGATCATATGCTTTGGCCATCCAACAACTATGAGGTCGCAGCTACGCGTGGGTGACGTGATAGCACGCATATACTTGGTATGATTTCGGCGAAAAAAGAGTGTAACACTCACATTCCACATATGGTAGATCCTAATGCACCATAAGCACTTCAGAGACATTGGTGCCTAAGCAAGGTGTTGGCAACTCCCTAGCTTGACCTATGCTTGCTGCAACCCTAACCTTTGATAACTTTCCGATCAATAGATCCAGACCTAATCACACTTCCAGAGTGATTAGCCATATGACATTAGCACTCATGATCGATAGGGTGTGGGATAACCTCTCCTCATGATAGCAGATAGAAAGTTATCAGGTTATGCCCACACGGCCCCTTAGTTGAATGCATGCAATTACTAATATTCAATCCACTAAGGACGCCTAAACCCTATCCTGGGGAGAAAGTACATCTGAGTTCGTATGGGTGTTGGCATTAACAAGGGAGTGGGAACCCAATTTTGGGAAAAATCATTCACGTATGCTGCTGGCATCAACTAAGTGAGTGGCGATCCCATTAGTTGGAAATGTCATCCAGGTATACTGGCATCAACTAAGGGAGAGACCCTATCTGGAGAATCATCAAGAGTAATAAGGATGATAAGTGTATCAAGTAAGAGCTGAGGACCCCTATGTTGGGAAAGTCATCGGGTTATGCTAGCATCAAACCTAGGACAGCCAAGGCGAGTCGACCCTATGTTGAAAAGGTCATCGGTTATGCTGGCTATCAACTAGGGAGTGGACCTATGCGTGGAAAACAGTTCATCAGGTTATACTCACACTCGCATCAAACGCTAGGCGGAAGGACCTATGCTGGAAGTTCATCATGTTATGCTTGGCATTCAACTAGTAGCGGGACCTATGCATGGAAGTCATCGATGTTATGCGTCTAACGGCATCAACTACGGCGTAGAACCATATCTGGAAAGTCTCAGGCTTATCAGCCGGCAATCAACTAGAAATATAGGTATCCCTATTTGGCAAAGTCCATCTAGTTATGCTGGCTATTTCTAACTACCCGGAGTGAGGACCTCTATATTGGAAAATCATCAGGTTCATCGCTTGCATCAACTACGGGAGTGGTCGCGGAAGCCTATGTTGGAAAGTCCATCAGGTTATCGCTTGGCATTAACAGGAGTGGGAACCTATGTGTGAAAATCATCAGGTTATGCTCTCTAAGATCAACTAGGACGACGTGCGACCCTTATTGGAAAGTAACGGTTATTGCTGCGGCATCAATTAGGAGGTGGGACCTATGTTGAATAGTCATTCAGGTTATGCATGGCATCTACCTACGCAGTGTTGGGACCCTATTTGGCTAAAGTCATTAGGTTATGCTGCATCAAACTAGGGTGTGAAAGACCCTATGTTAGAAAATCATTCATGGGTTATTAAACTGACATCAAATAGCCGATGTGGGGCCCTGACGTAAGAAACGTCGATCCAGGGTTATGCGGCAACATCAACTAGGAGAGTGGAACCTATGTTGAAGAAAATCATTAGAGTTATGCTTGCATAATTAGGGGAGTGCGACACCCACTGTTGAAAACTCCATCAGAGTATCGTGTCCTCTTACCGGCTCATCAACTAGGGAGCTGGAACCCTTATGTTGAGATAAATTCATCAGGTTATAGCGCTGGCACTCACTAGCGGGTGGTACCTATGCTAAGAAAGTCATCAGGTTATAGGTGGCATCACTAGCGGAGCGAGGATCCTGCTGGAAAGTCATTCAGGTTATGCTCCGGCATTCCAAACTAGGGGTGTTGGACCCTATGTTGGAAAGTCATCCGGTTATGTTCGGGCAAATCAAACCTCAGGCCGAGAGGGACCCTTATGTTGGAAGTCAACAGCGTCTATACCAAACTAAGATACTCTATGCTAGAAAGTCTATCCAGGTATGCTAGCATCAACTAGGTGAACCCATGGAAGATCATTCAGGTACGCCTACTATCAACTAGTGACGCCCCTATGGTTAAAAGTCATCAATAATGCGGCAATAACAAGGGATGTACCCATGTTGGAAAGTCATCTAGTTAGATCGCTTGATCAACTAGGTGTGCAGACCCCTATTGAGAAAGTCATTAGGTTATGCTGGCATCAGTGACGAGGCCGTGTGGGAACTCCTGAGTCATTAGGTTATGCTGGCATCAACTAGGGTTTGAGGACCTATATGCTGGAAAAGTCATCAGGTTATAGCTGGCATCAATTAGGGAGTGAGACACAATGCTGAAAGTCAATCGGGTTTATGCGGGCATCAACTAGAAAGTGGGGACTCTATGTTAGAAAAGTCATCAGGTTATGCTGGCATTAACAACGGAGTGGACCCTTATTAGAAAAAATCATCAGGTTATGGTTGCATTCAACTAGGAGTGCGATCTATATATGTCGAAAATCATCAGGTTATGTTTGCATCAACAAGCGAGTGGGACCCTATGTTGGAAAGTTCATCGGGTTATGTCTGCATCACTGGGGAGTGGGACCCTATGTTCGAAAGTCATTAGGTTATGGTAGCATCAACTAGAGATGAGACCCTATGCTGGAAATTCATCTGGTTATGGTGGCACATTAACTAGGAGAGATGGACCCTATTTTTGGAAAGTCACATTCAGGTTATGCTTGGCATCAACTAGGGAGTGGAACCGTATGTTGGAAAGTCATCAGGTTATGCTTGCATCAACGTTAGGGAGAGGCGACCCTATGCTGGAAAGTTTATCAGGTTATAACTGCATCATGTAGGGAGTGGGACCCTATGTTGGAAAGTATCAGGTTATGATGGCAATCTTACTAGGGAGAGGGACCCTATTCTGGAAAGTCATTAGATTTATACTGTACCAATAGAGAGTGAGACCTAATGTTGTAAAGTCATCAGGGTTATGCTGTGATCAATCTAGGGTAAGGACCCTATCTGGAAAGTCATCATGTTATGCTGCATCAACTAGGGAGTCGAGCCTAGCTGGAAAGTCACAGGTTATGCGGGCATCAACTTAGAATGTGGGACCCTATGTTGGAAAGTCATCAGGTTATACTGGCATAACTAGGGAGAGGGACCTTATGCTGGAAAGTCATCAGGTTACTGCTAGCATCAACTAGGGGAGTGGGACCCTATGTTGGACAGATCATCAGTTATGCATTCATCAACTGGGAGTCGACCCTATGTTAAGGTCCATCAGATAATGCTGGCATAAACCAAGGGGAGTAGGTACCCAATGTTGGAAAGTCATCTGGTTATGCTTTATCTCAACTAGGGTGTGGACCCTAGGTTGGAAAGTCATTAGGTTTATACTCTGGCATCAATTCTGGGAGTGGTGGAAAGTCATCGGGTTATGCTCGGCAATCAACCTAGGTTTGGGACCGCTATGCTGGAAAGTCATCAGGTTATGGCTGGCATCAATTAGGGAGTGAGACACAATGCTGGAAAAGTCATCGGGTTATGCAGGCATTCAACTAAGAAAGTGGACTCTATGTTGTAAAGTCATCAAGTTATCGCCTTGGCCATTAACTACGATTGGGACCCTATTTTAGAAAATCATCAGGTTATGGCCTAGCCTGCATCACTAGCGAGTGCAGATTCCTGATCATTGGCAAAAAATCATCAGCGTTCATGTTTCTGCATCACACTAGGAAGTGGACCTATGTTGGGAAAGTCATCGGTTTATGTGCTCATCAACTGCGGAGTGGCGACCCTATGTCGAAAGTTCATTACGTGTTAATGGCTAGCATCATACTACATGGGAGTGAGGACCCTATGCTGGAAAAGTCATCTGGTTTAATCGGCTGGCATAAACAAAGGCAATGGGGACCCTATTTGGAAAAATCATTCAGGTTATAGCTCCATCATCAACTAAGGGAGTGCGACCGTATGTTGGGGAAAGTCATCAGGTTTATTGCTGGCATCAACATAGGGAGATGGGACCCTATTTCGGATAATGTATCTAGGCTTATACTGGCATCCATGTAGGAGTGGGACCCTATGTGGAAAGTATCAGGTTAGTGATGGCATGCTACTGTAGGGAGAACCCTATTTCTGGAAAGTCATTAGATTATACTGGTATCAACTAGAGAGTGAGACCTAATGTTGTAAAGTCATCAGGTTATGCTGGCATAACTAGGGTAAGGGACCCTATGCTGGAAACGATCATCATGTTATGCTGGGCATCAACTAGGAGTGAGACCCTATGCTGGAAAAGTCATCAGGTTCTGCGGGCATCAACTAGAATGCGCCGGACCCCTATGTTGGAAAGTCATCAGGTTATGCTGGCATTAACTAGGGAGTGAGAACCCCTATGTCTTGGAAAAATCATCAGGTTATGCTTATCATCAACTAGGAGATGCGACCGCTTATTGTTGGAAAAGTCCATCGAGTTATGCCTCCATCAACTCAGGAGAGTGGGACCCTATTGCTGGAAAAGTCATTCAGTTATGCTGGCGCATCAACTAGGAAGAGGGACCCTATGCTGGAAAGTCATCAGGTTATATGGCCATCAATAGGGAGTGGGACCCTATGCTCGAAGTTATCAGATATATGGCATCTACTAGGGAGAGGGACCCCTATGCTGGAAAGTCATTAGACTATACGTGGTAATCAACTAGAGAGTGAAGACCCTTATGCTGTAAATGTCATCAGGTTATGCTGGCATCATATCTAGGGTAAGGGGACCCTATGCCTGGAAAGCTCATCATGTTATTGCGGCATCAAACTAGGAGTGAGACCCTATGCTGGAAAGTCATCAGGTTATGCGGGCATCAACTAGAAAGTGGGACCTATGTTGGAAAGACATCAAGTGATATGCTGGCAATAACTAAGGGAGTTGAGACCCTTATGTTTGGAAATCATCAGGTTTATGCTTGCATCAACTTAGGGAGGGCGGCCCTATGTTGGAAATGTCATCGGGTTTATGGTTGCATCAACTAGGGAGTGGGACCCTATGTTGGAAAGTCATCACGTTATGATGCATTAACAAGGGAGTGGAACCTATATGTTGGAAAATCATCAGTTTATGCTTGCATCAACTAGGAGTGCGACCCCTATATTAGAAAGTCATGGTATATGCTTGCGGCATCCTACTAGGGTGTGGGACCCTCTGTTGGAAATGTCATTAGGTTATGCTGTGCATCAAACTAGGGTGTGAGACCCTACGCTGGAAAATCATCAGGTTTCGCTGGCATCAACTAGGAGAGTGGACCCATAAATGTAAGAATGATCAGGTTTATAGTGGCTATCAACTAGGAGTAGACCCTATGTTGGAAATCATCAGAGTTATGGCTGCATCAACTAGGGTGTGGGACCCTATGTTGAAAGTCATCAGGTTTATTGGTGCATCAACATTAGCGGATGTGGATCCTTATGCTGGAAAGTCATCGAGGTTATGCTGCATCAACTAGTGGGATGTGACCCTTATGCTGGAAAGTCATCAGTTGATTGTGGCATCAAACTAGGAGAGGGACCCTTATGTTGGGAAGTCAACAAGGTTATACTGGGCATCAACTACGGGATGTGGAGACCTTAATGCGACGGAAATCCATGCAGGTTATGCTAGGCATCATACTTAGGCGAGTGGGACCCTAATGTTGAAAGATCATCAGGTTATGCATTCATCAACACTAGGGAGTCCGCGACCTGTAATGTTGAAAAGTCACAGATAATGACTGGCAGAGTAACAAGGGAGTGGTACCCTGACTTGTTGGAAAGTCATGCTGGTTATGCTGTTAATCAACTAGGGTGCTAGCGGACCCTGAGGGTGGGAAAGCATCTAGGTATATGTTGCGCATCAACTAGGGAGTGGTTGAAAGACATCGGCGGTCTATGCGGCATTTCAACTAGGGTTTTGGA
>NW_017676860.1:30729-31068 GCF_001879085.1 Nicotiana attenuata
GCATAACCTGATGACTTCCGAACATAGGGTCCCACACCATAGTTGATAACAGAATAACCTGATGACTTTTCAACATAGGGTCTCACTCCCTTGTTGATGCCAGCATTATCTGATGACTTTTCAACATAGGGTCTCACTCCTTAGTTAATGAAAGCATAACCTGATGATTATCCAACATAGGGTCCCACTCCCTAGTTGATGAATGCATAACCTGATGATCTTCCAACATAGGGTCCCACTCCCAAGTTGATGCCAGCATAACCTGATGACTTTCCAGCATAAGGTCCCACTCCCTAGTTGATGCCAGTATAACCTGATGACTTTCCAACATAGGGTCCC
>NW_017676860.1:35980-36269 GCF_001879085.1 Nicotiana attenuata
AGTTGATGCCCGCATAACCTGATGACTTCAGCATAGGGCCTCAATCCCTAGTTGATGCCAGCATAACCTGATGACTTTCCAGCATAGGGTACCACACCCTAGCTAATGCCAGCATAACCTGATGACTTTACAACAAAGAGCCGCACTCCCTAATTGATGCAAGCATAACCTGATGATTTTCCAATATAGGGTCCTACTTCCTAGTTGATGCCTGCATAACCTAATGACTTTCTTACATTTAGTCTCACTCCCTAGTTAACGCCAGCATAACCTGATGATTTTCCAGCAT
>NW_017676860.1:36652-37985 GCF_001879085.1 Nicotiana attenuata
TCTAGGGTCACCACTCCCTAGATAATGCATGCATAACCTGATGACGTTCCAACACAGAGTCCCACTCCCTAGTTGATGCCAGCATAACCTGATGACTTTCAAACATAGGGTCCCACACCCTAGTTGATGCTAGCATAACCTGATGACTCTCCAGCATAGGATCCCACTCCCTAGTTGATGCCAGCATAACCTGATGACTTTTCGACATAGGGTTGCACTCCCTAAGTGATGAAAGCATAACCTGATAATTTTCCAACATAGGGTCCCACTCCCTAGTTGATGCCAGCACAACCTGATGACTTTCCAACATAAAGTCCCACTCCCTAGTTGATGCTAGCATAACCTGATGACTACCCAGCACAGGGTCCCATACCCTAGTTGATGCCAGCATAACCTGACAACTTATTAACATAGGGTCCCACTCCCTAGTTGATGCCATCAAATCCTGATGACTTTCCAGCATAGGTTCCCACTCCCTAATTGATGCTAGCATAACCTAATAATTTTCCAACCTAGGGTCATTACTACCTAGTTAATGCAAGCATAACCTGATGATTTTCCAAAATAGAGTCCCACTCCCTAAATGATGCTAGCATAACCTGATGACTTTCCAACATAGGGTCTCACGCCCTAGTTGATGCCAGCATAACCTGATGACTTTCCAACATATGGTCCCACTCCCTGGTTCATGCCAGCATAACCTGATGACTTTTCAACATAGGGCCACACTCCCTAGTTGATGCCAGCATATCCGGATAACTTTACAACATAGGCTCTCCCTCCCTAATTGATGCGAGCATAACCTGATGACTTTCCAACATAGGTTCCCACTCCCTAGTTGATGCTAGCATAACCTTATAACTTTACAACCTAGCGTCGCCACTCCCTAGTTAATGCAAGCATAACCTGATGACTTTTCAACATAGGGTCCCTCTCCCTAGTTGATGCCAACACAACCTTATGACTTTCCAGCATAGGGTCCCATACACTAGATGATGCCAACATAACCTGATGACTTTTCAACATAGGGTCCCACTACCTAGTTGATGCCATCATGTTTTGATGACTTTCAAACATAGGCTCTCACTCCCTAGTTGACGGCAGCATAACCTGATGACTTTCAGCATAGGTTCCCACTCCCTAGTTGATGAGAGCATAACCTAATAATTTTCCGATCTTTGGTCACTACTCCTTATTTAATGCCTGCATAACCTGATGACTTTCAAACATAGTGTCCCACACCCTAGTTGATGCCTGCATAACCTGATGACTTTTCAACATAGGGTCCCACTCCCTAGTTGATGCCAGCATAACCTGATGACTTCCTACATAG
>NW_017676861.1:0-4508 GCF_001879085.1 Nicotiana attenuata
AGCGGAAATCCCTGGGCAGAAATAGAAATTTCGAGGGTTTGAGTTCATAAGTTACAAAAATCAATTGAGAGCTCGGTTTAAGGCGATTCTGAGTGGGAGTTGAAGTGAAGTTCACTGGGTAACGTTTCTTTGGTCCCTTCTTGTTATATTTCATCATTATATAGTTAAATCCACCATTAGAATTCGAATTCAAGGTCAAAATTTGGGGAAAAATTGGAAGAAACTTCATAGACCTAATTATTAAGTTTTGAGTGGGCAATTGACCTCCGATTTGGGAGATTTTTATATGGTTAGACTCGTGAGAGTACGAGGGTTCTGAAAATATGAAAATTATTCGATTCCGAGACGTTGGTCTGAGGGGCGTTTTGGTCATTTTACCTATTTTCGCGTCCTAGCTTTAAATTTAATAGTGGAATCAGTTGTTTGCAATATTACTTACGATATGTAATTTAATTGAATAGATTTGGGCCATTTGGAGTCGGATACTCGTGGCAAAAGTGTGATTTCGAGTTGATTTTGGCGCCGATTCGAGGTAAGTGGCTTGTCTAACCTTGTGTGGGGGACCTTTCCCCTTAGGATTTGTTATTTGTTGATTTGAGTGCCTTGTACGCGAGGTGACGGGCGTGTACTTTAGCCAATTGTTGGAAATCCGGTTTTTTTTTCTTAAGATATTGAGATTGAGGTCCTTTCATATTTGCTTTATTCTACTTGCAATTATAACTTGTGCTAGATTAGGAAAGCATGTTTAGTTGATTTAACTTGCCTAATTGCTTAAGTTGCCTTAACTGTACTACGTGGAGCATGATAGGCCAGTACTACCTGTTGCTTGTCTTTTGTACTTCGTTTCCGTGTACCTTCTGGTTGTGATTGCGCATTTACATTGGGACTACGGATGTGGGATTCCGGTAGCTCCCCCCCTTGTTTGTTTACTTTGGGACTACGGGTTCGATTCCCGGTAGATCCCCCTGCACTTTTACTTTGGGACTGCGGGTTAGATTCCCGATAGATCCCCCTGCACATTGATAGTTGGACTACGGGACGGTATCCCGGGAGATCCTTCGGATATACACATATGATGGACTACGGGACGGTATCCCGGGAGATCCACTGGACAGTTGAGAAAAGGACTACAGGACGGTATCCTGGGAGATCCTCATTGTTACCATTGGTGTTGAGTTGTACTTATTCTGTGGTTGTTCCGCTCTTGTGTATTTGCTATTGCCTTGCTTAATCTGTCTTATATCACTGCTGTATTTATTATTTCTGTCAGATTATCATACTGTTAGTTATTGTTGTTACTATATTTTGTCTCAATATGGCCCTGACCTTCCTCGTCACTACCCAACCGAGGTTGGCTTGGCACTTACTGAGTACCGCTGTGGTGTACTCATGGCCTTCCTGCGCATGTTTTTCATGTGCAGACCATCCAGGTACCTCTACTCAGGCGCACTATCAATGAGGCAGGAGGACTACGGAGACTTCGAGGTAGATCTGCTGCGTCCGCAGACCGACGAGTCTCCCTCTTATTCTATCTTTAGTACTTAGTTTTTCCTTCTTTCGGTTGTTAGAAATTCTGGAGTTTGGAACCTTTACTATACACTTCTGTAGCCTGTGTTGCCCGTGAGTTTCCGGGTTTTGGGAATTGTTTTAGACTTGTGATATTGAGTTGTACTTGCCAAGCGGCATTCAGTACAGTTTCTTTTAGATATTTGATTTGATTTTCTCTATTTTTCCGCAATTAATATATTTCCGCAAATGTTAGGCTTACCTGGTAATGGGGACCAGGTGCCGTCATGACATGTTCACGGTTGGTGAACTAGGGTCGTGACAACCTAACAAAGCTACTGCAACTCTCGCAATTCCATTCCGACCCCCGGATCAAAATCTCACCTATCGACTGGAATTCGCCAAAATCCTAACTTTGCCAATTCAAGCCTAATTCTACTCCGGACCTCCAAAATTATTTTTGATCACACTCCTAAGTCACAAATCATCCCCCGAAGCTAACCAAATCATCGGAATTCATATCCGAGCCCTCTAACACAAAAGTCAACGTCCGGTTGACTTTTTCAACTTAAGTCTTCTTAAAAAGAGACTAAGTGTCTCATTTCTTATCAAACCCAATCCAAATCAACTCTAAACACATCTAATACTGATGCTGAAACATAAGGAAATAGAAAATGGGGAAAACGGGGCGGTAACACATGTGACGACGGGTCGGGTCGTCACATCCTCCCCAACTTAAACAAACGCTCGTCCTCGAGCGAGTCAAGAAACATACCTGATGCCTCAAATAGGTGGGGGTATCTGCTCCGCATCTCCCGCTCGGTCTCCCAGGTAGCCTTCTCCACGGGCCGACCTCTCCATTGCACTTTCACCGATGCAACATCTTTTGATCTCAACTTCCGAACCTGACGATCCAAAATGGCTGCTGGCTCTACCTCATAAGTCAAGTCACCCTCCAGCTGAACTGTACTGAAATCTAAAACATGGGACGGGTCCCCAATGTACTTCCGGAGCATGGACACATGAAAAACTAGATGCACGCCCGACAAGCTAGGTGGCAAGGCAAGCTCATAAGCCACATCCCCGATCCTCCTAAGTACCTCGAAAGGTCCAATGAACCGTGGACTCAGCTTCCCTTTCTTCCCAAATCTCATAACACCCTTTGTGGGTGAAACCTTCAGCAAGACCTTCTCACCGATCATAAAGAGATACATCTCGAACCTTCCTGTCTGTATAGCTCTTCCGTCTCGACTGTGCTGTACGGAGTCTCTCCTGAATCACCTTTACCTTCTCCAATGCATCCTGAACCAAATCTGTCCCCAACAATCTAGCCTCACCGGGCTCGAACCAACCCACTGGAGATCTACACCGCCTCCCATATATGGCCTCATACGGTGCCATCTGAATGCTGGACTGGTAGCTGTTGTTGTAGGCAAACTCTGCAAGCGGTAGAAACCGATCCGATGATCCTCCAAAATCAATAACACAGGCACGTAACATATCTTCCAATATCTGAATGGTGCGCTCGGACTGCCCGTCCGTCTGAGGGTTAAAAGCTGTGCTCAACTGCACCTGAGTACCCAACTCTCGCTGAACAGCCTGCCAAAACTGAGAGGTGAACTGTGTGCCCCGATCTGATATAATGGAAACTGGGACACCATGCAATCGAACTATCTCCCGAATATAAATCTCTGCCAACCGCTCTGAAGAATAAGTAGTACAAACCGGAATGAAGTGCGCGGACTTGGTCAGCCTGTCTACAATCACCCAAATAGCATCAAATTTCTTCAGAGTCCGTGGGAGTCCGGTAACAAAATCCATAGTGATCCTTTCCCACTTCCACTCAGGAATAACCATCTGCTGATGCAAGTCACCCGGTCTCTGATGCTCATATTTCACCTGCTGATAATTAAGACACCGAGCTACATACTCCACAATATCTCTCTTCATCCTCCGCCACCAATAGTGCTGTCTAAGATCCTGATACATCTTCGCGGCACCCGGATGAATGGAATACCGCGAGCTATGGGCCTCCTCTAATATCAACTCCCAAAGCCCATCTACCTTGGGCACGCAAATCCGGCCCTGCATCCTCAACACACCATCATCCCCAATAGTCACGTCCCTGGCATCATCATGCTGAACCCTGTCCTTAAGGACAAGCAAATGCGGATCCTCATACTGACACTCCCTGATACGTCATACAAGGAAGACCGAGAAACCACACAAGCCAACACTCGACTGGGCTCTGAAATATCTAATCTCACAAATCGGTTCGCTAAGGCTTGAACATCAACTGCAAATGGCCTCTCCTCAACTGGAATGTATGCCAAACTTCCCATACTCACCGACTTCCGGCTCAAAGCATCGGCCACTACATTGGCCTTCCCCGGGTGATACAGAATAGTAATGTCATAATCCTTAAGTAACTCCAACCATCTACGCTGCCTTAAATTAAGATCCTTTTGCTTGAACAAGTGCTGAAGACTGCGATGATCAGTGAATACCTCACAGGATACGCCATACAAGTAATGCCTCCAAATCTTCAGTGCATGAACTATAGCAGCTAGCTCCAAATCGTGAACGGGGTAGTTCTCCTCATGGGGCTTCAACTGACGAGAAGAATACGCAATAACTCTACCTTTCTGTATCAGAACACAACCAATCCCAACTCTCGATGCATCGCAATATACCGTATAAGAGCCTGAAGCTGATGGCAAACACTGGGGCTGTGGTCAACGCCGTCTTGAGCTTCCGAAAGCTCTCCTCAAACTCGTCCGACCATACAAACGAGACACCCTTCTGAGTCAACTTAGTCAAGGGTGACGCAATAGAGGAAAATCCCTGAACAAACCGGCGATAATAACCTGCCAACCCTAGGAAGCTGTGAATCTCTATGGCTGAGGTTGGTCTAGACCAACTCTGCACCGCCTCTATCTTCTTTGGGTCAACCTGAATACCCTCACTGGACACCACATGTCCCAAGAAATCCACTGAACCGA
>NW_017676861.1:4813-23455 GCF_001879085.1 Nicotiana attenuata
GTACCCCGCTGCGGCCGTGCAGCCCGCTCCATTTTTTTAACATCGACGGCGCTCACTGGGGGTGTGCAGACTCCGGGAGGGGCCCCTTACGGCCCAAGCGCAATAATAAGCCATCTCGTGGCATCAAACAGGCCCTTGGCCTCATATCAATATCATTATAATACTGCTGCGGCGTGCAGCCCGATCCCATACTCAGTCCAAAAATCACACAATAGTATAAAAATATTCAACCCAAACTTCATTTAAAAATATTAACTTAATTTCTAATTTAAGAAAATGGCTGAGATTTCAAACACAGTATTAAATACCAGGACTGAGTTTAATATTTATAGATATGGTAAGAAACCATTAAAATAATCCCTGAAGGATTCAAGTAGTTGGCACGAAGCCCAATTATGACAATTAATCCATTTTTATAAGGATATTACAAATCTACAATCAAATAGGTATCAATTTTATTAAGCGGGACGGACCAAGTCACAATCCCTGTCGGTGCTCTACCCCACGCCCGTTATCCGGCGTGCAAGTCACCTCACATAGCACTACGTTATGTAAATTCGGGGTTTCAAACCCTCAACACAGCATTTACATTTATTATTAACATCAAGCCGGCCAAGGTCCTAGCTTGCTATGCCCTTGCCTTTCGAATTCACCTCTTCGTGCGTCGAATCTGACCAAAACCACAATGAATACGTCATAATATGCTAAGGGAATATAACCCAATCGAAAAGACTCGAAAAACATCAAAAATCACGAAGTTGGCAAAACCCGAGCCCCGGGCCCACTTCTCGAAAAATCAGAAAATTAACATCACCGGATTCCTCATCTCGACACGAGTCTATACATAACAAAATCTCTCAAATCGGACCACGAATGGCCCTTCAAATCTCAAATTTAGAATTTCAAACTCAAGCCCTAATTTCTTACAATTTGGCTATATTCTCATGAATTTCAAGGATGATTCTACAATAAAATCATGTTTTTAACTCATAAAACTTACCTTCAATCGACCCCAGTTGAAACTCTCTTCAATCCCCGTCCAAAAGCTCTGAACAATGCCCAAAAATGGAGGAAAAGTGGGTTGGGTTCGCGGATGAAATGTTTTAAAACATTCTGCCCAGGTCTGACCCCTCCTTCTTCGCGTTCGGCGAGACCACTCTCGCGTTCGCGAAGGCCAAGTTCCCCAGACCCTTCGCGTTCGCGTGGCATGTCTCGCGTTCGCGTAGGCCAATTGACTCCAGGCCCAAACTTCTTCTACGCGTTCGCGATTGCACTCTCGCGTTCGCGTAGAACACTGTTCCCCTCCTTCGCGTTCGCGTCTCATCTTTCGCGTTCGCGAAGGCCAAATCTCAGCTTCCCCATTTTTCCTCTTCGCGTTCGCGAAGAAGGAAACCAGATACCAGCAGTTCAGCAATCCAACAAGTTCCAAAAATGACCCGTTGGCCATCCGAAACACACCCGAGGCCCCCGGGACCTCAACCAAAAATGCCAACATATCCTAAAACCTCTTTCAAACTTGTTCCAATCATAAAAACACCTCAAACAACACTAAAACCATCATTTCTCATCGAATACAAGCCTAAGTTTTTCAAAAACTTCCGAAATACTCATTCGATCAAAAATCCAACCAAAACACCTCCGAATGACCTGAAATTTTGCACACACATCCCAAATCACCTAACGAAGCTACTGCAACTCTCGGAATTCCATTCCGACCCTCGGATCAAAATCTCACCTATCAACAGGAATTCGCCAAAATACTAACTTCACCAATTCAAGCCTAATTCTACTCCGGACCTCCAAAATCACTTTTGATTACACTCCTAAGTCACAAATCATCCCCCTAAGCTAACCAAATCATCGGAATTCATTTCCGAGCCCTCTAACTCAATTGCCAACATCCGGTTGACTTTTCCATTACAAGCCTTCCTTAAAGAAATTAAATGTCTCATTTTCTACCAAAACCAAACCGATTCGACTCTAACTTACCAAATACCGATAATGAAACATGAAGAAGCAATAAATGGGGAAAACGGGGCAGTAATACATGAGACGACGGGTCGGGTCGTCACAATAATTTTATTATAATAACTGCCTAATATATTTGTCGATTCCTTATTGTCACGACCCAACCCCGGTCGTGATGGCACCCAACACACTGCTAGGCAAGCCCGATCATTTACAGAACCTTAGCCAATTAACCTCGATGAACAAATAAATAATCGCTAATAAAATACCAATTTAAGTGCGGAATCTCTGAAATAATCTCTAATATTCGAAAACACCAAAATAAAATACTAGTCAGCCCACAAAATCTAGTGTCACGAACATGAGCCTCCAATACAGAATATTCACCTAATCACAAGTCTGTCTAGGAAAGAAAATGTGAATAAAAGGATAAAGATAGATGGAAGAGATCAAGGCTACAAACGCCATGCAGCTACCTCGATACTCCCGAATAAACGCTGCTCAGCCAACAAGTCCTCACTCACCCTGTGGTGTACCTGAATCTGCACACAAGGTGCAGGGAGTATTGTGAGTACTTCCAACCAAGAAAGTAATAAATATAAATAATATATGAGGATAATAAATCCCAAATAAACACAAGGTAAAGCTATAAATATAGTAAAACATCGAGGACAATTACAATAATACCACAACAGATAAAGAATAAATGACAATTAAAATATGCAATGCAACACATAAACCGGTACTCTCCAGTACCCCGCTGCGGCCGTGCAGCCCGCTCCATTTATTTAACGTTGACGGTGCTCACTGGGGGTGTGCAGACTCCGGGAGGGGCCCCTTACGGCCCAAGCGCAATAATAAGCCATATCGTGGCATCAAACAGGCCCTTGGCCTCATATCAATATCAATATCATACCACTGCGGCGTGCAGTCCGATCCCATACTCAGTCCAAAATCACATAAGCCTTTCGGCACAATACTATAAAATATTCAGCCCAAACTTCATTTATAAATATTACTTTAGTTTCTACTTTTAGAAAAATGGCTGAGTTTTAAAAAACAATGTTAAATACCAGGACTGAGTTCAATTTCTAGAAATATGGTAAGAAACCAGTAAAAATAATCCCTGAAGGATTTAAGTAGTTGGCACGAAGCCCAATTATGACAATTAATCCATTTTTATAAGGATATCACAAAACTACAATCAATTAGGTAGTAATTTTTTATTAAGCGGGACGGACCAAGTCACAATCCCCGACGGTGCTCTACCCCACGCCCGTTATCCGGCGTGCAAGTCACCTCACATAGCACTACGATGTGCAAATTCGGGGTTTCAAACCCTCAACACAACATTTACATTTATTACTAACCTCAAGCCGGCCAAAGTCCTAGCTTGCTATGCCCTTGCCTTTCCAATTCACCTCTTCGTGCGTCGAATCTGACCAAAACCACAACGAATATGTCACACTATGCTAAGGGAATATAACCCAATCGAAAAGACTCGAAAAATATCGAAAATCACGAAGTTGGCA
This sequence comes from Nicotiana attenuata, assembly GCF_001879085.1. Classification (NCBI taxonomy): domain Eukaryota; kingdom Viridiplantae; phylum Streptophyta; class Magnoliopsida; order Solanales; family Solanaceae; genus Nicotiana; species Nicotiana attenuata. The sequence continues at coordinate 8,314 of NW_017676861.1, forward strand.
AAACCTGAGCCCCGGTCCCACTTCTCGAAAAATTATAAATTTTACATCACCGGATTCCTTATCTCGCCACGAGTCCATGCATATAAAGAACACCAAAATTGGAGTCCAAATGACCCCTCAAATTCCCATTTTTGTTCTCTTAGGTTTCAAGCCCTAAACCACCAATTTTGACCTTAATTCCTTGAGTTTTCAGTGTAATTTCATGTATTTGCATGATAAAATTGTGTTCTAAGTCTAAGAATGCTTACCTAATTGAAGTCCTTGAATTTCCTCTTCAAAATCGCTCAAGAACACCCCAAGTCCGAAGTTAAAAATATGTTTCTGTAAAACTTCGTGAAGGGATTAAAATCCACTTCTGATCATTTATTTCCGCTTCTGCGATGCCTTTGTCGCTTCTGCGACTACCGCATCTGTGGTATTGTTCCGCTTCTGCGGAACCTCTAAAAATTCCAAATTTCCGCATCTGCGGTCCTTTGGTCGCATCTGCGACTCCGCAGATGCGGTTGATATCTTCGCACCTGCGATTGCTGTCGCTTCTGCGGTCTTTACCTCGCTTCCGCGGTACCGCTTCTGCGGCCCCTTTTCCGCAGAAGCGAAAATATCAGAAGCAGCACAGGTTCTGCAATCTCTTAAGTTCAAAACTTCCCGTTAGGCATCCGAAATCACCCCGAGGCCCCTGGGACCTCAACCAAAAACACAAACATGATCCAATACCTTATTCAAACTTGCTCCAATCATCAAAACACCTCAAACAACATTAAAACCATCATTTCTCATCGAATTCAAGCCTAAGTTCTTCCAAAACTTCCGAAACACGCATTCGATCAAAAATCCAACCAAAACACCTCTGAATGACCTGAAATTTTGCACACACATCCCAAATAACCTAACGAAGCTACTGCAACTCTCGGAATTCCATTCCGACCCCCGGATCAAAATCTCACCTATCGACCGGAATTCGCCAAAATCCTAACTTTGCCAATTCAAGCCTAATTCTACTCTGGACCTCCAAAATTACTTTTGATCACACTCTAAGTCACAAATAATCCCCCGAAGCTAACCAAATTATCGGAATTCATATCCGAACCCTCTAACACAAAAGTCAATATCCGGTTGACTTTTCCAACTTAAGCCTTCTTAAAAGAGACTAAGTGTCTCATTTCTTATCAAACCCAATCCTAATCAACTCCAACACATCTAATACTGATACTGAAACATAAGGAAATAGAAAAATGGGGAAAACGGGGCGGTAACACACGTGAAGACGGGTCGGGTCGTCACATCCTCCCCAACTTAAACAAACGCTCGTCCTCGAGCGAGTCAAGAAACATACCTGATGCCTCAAATAGATAGGGGTATCTGCTCCGCATCTCTCGCTCGGTCTCCTAGGTAGCCTCCTCCACGGGCCGACCTCTCCATTGCACTTTCACCGATGCAACATCTTTTGATCTGAACTTCCGAACCTGACGATCCAAAATGGCTGCTGGCTCTACCTCATAAGTCAAGTCACCCTCCAGCTGAACTGTACTGAAATCTAAAACATGGGACGGGTCCGCAATGTACTTCCGGAGCATGGACACATGAAAAACTGGATGCACGCCCGACAAGCTAGGTGGCAAGGCAAACTCATAAGCCACCTCCCCGATCCTCCTAAGTACCTCGAAAGGTCCAATGAACCGCGGACTCAGCTTCCATTTCTTCCCAAATCTCATAACACCCTTTGTGGGTAAACCTTCAGCAAGACCTTCTCACCGATCATAAAAGATACATCTCGAACCTTCCTGTCTGCATAGCTCTTCTGTCTCGACTGTGCTGTACGGAGTCTCTCCTGAATCACCTTCACCTTCTCCAATGCATCCTGAACCAAATCTATCCCCAACAATCTAGCCTCACCGGGCTCGAACCAACCCACTGGAGATCTACACCGCCTCCCATATAAGGCCTCATACGGTGCCATCTGAATGCTGGACTGATAGCTATTGTTGTAGGCAAACTCTCCAAGCGGTAGAAACCCATCCCATCACCCTCCAAAATCAATAACACAGGCACGTAACATATCTTCCAATATCCGAATGGTGCGCTCGGACTGCCCGTCCTTCTGAGGGTGAAAAGCTGTGCTCAATAGCACCTGAGTACCCAACTCTCGCTGAACCGCCTGCCAAAACTGAGAGGTGAACTGAGTGCCCCGATTTGATATGATAGAAACAGGGACACCATGCAATCGAACTATCTCCCGAATATAGATCTCTGCCAGCCGCTCTGAAGAATAAGTAGTACGAACCGGAATGAAGTGCGCGGACTTGGTCAGCCTGTCTACAATCACCCAAATAGCATCAAATTTCTTCAGAGTTCGTGGGTATCCGGTAACAAAATCCATAGTGATCCTCTCCCAGTTCCACTCAGGAATAACCATCTGCTGATGTAAGCCACCCGGTCTCTGATGCTCATATTTCACTTGCTGACAATTAAGACATCGGGCCACATACTCCACAATATCTCTCTTCATCCTCCGCCACCAATAGTTCTGTCTGAGATCCTGATACATCTTCGCGGCACCCGGATGAATGGAATACCGCGAGCTATGGTCCTCTTCCAATATCAACTCTCGAAGCCCATCCACGTTGGGCACGCAAATCCGGCCCTGCATCCTCAACACACCATCATCTCCAATGGTCACATCCCTGGCATCATCATGCTGAACCCTGTCCTTAAGGACGAGCAAATGTGGATCATCATACTGACACTCTCTGATGCGGTCATACAAGGAAGACCGAGAAACCACACAAGCCAACACTCGACTGGGCTCTGAAATATCTAATCTCACAAATCGGTTGGCCAAGGCCTGAACATCAACTGCAAATGGCCTCTCCTTAACTGGAATGTATGCCAAGCGCCCCATACTCACCGACTTCCGACTCAGGGCGTCGGCCACTACATTGGCCTTCCCCGAGTGATACAGAATAGTAATGTCATAATCCTTAAGTAACTCCAACCATCTACGCTACCTCAAGTTAAGATCCTTTTGTTTGAACAAATGCTGAAGACTGCGATGATCAGTGAATACCTCACAGGATACGCCATACAGGTAATGCCTCCAAATCTTCAGTGCATGAACTATAGCTGCTAGCTCCAAATCATGAACGGGGTAGTTCTTCTGCTCATGGGGCTTCAACTGACAAGAAGCATACGCAATAAGTCTACCCTCCTGCATCAAAACACAACCAATCCCAACTCTTGAAGCATCGCAATATACCCTATAAGAGCCTGAAGCTGATGACAAAACTAACACTGGGGCTGTGGTCAATGCCGTCTTGAGCTTCTGAACGTCCGACCATACAAATGAGACACCCTTCTGAGTCAACTTAGTCAAGGGTGATGCAATAGAGGAAAATCCCTGAACAAACCGGCGATAATAACCTGCCAACCCTAGGAAGCTGCGAATCTCTGTGGCTGAGGTCGATCTAGACCAACTCTGCACCGCCTCTATCTTCTTCGGGTCAACCTGAATACCCTCGCTGGCCACCACATGTCCCAAGAAAGCCACTGAACCGAGCCAGAACTCACACTTGGAGAACTTTGCATAAAGCCTCTCCTCCCTTAATCTCTGCAACACAACTCGCAAATGCTGCGCGTGCTCCTCCTGACTACGCGAGTATACCAGGATATCATCAATGAACACTATGAGAAATGAATCTAGATAAGGCCGGAATACACTGTTCATCAGATGCATGAACGCTGCTGGGGCATTGGTCAGCCCGAAAGACATGACAAGAAATTCATAGTGACCGTATCTAGTCCTGAAAGCAGTCTTATGAATATCTGAATCCCTGATCTTCCGCTGGTGATAACCCGAACGGAGATCAATCTTGGAGAACACCCTCGCTCCCTGAAGCTGGTCAAACAAATCATCAATGCGAGGTAGGGGATACTTGTTCTTAATTGTTACCCTGTTCAATTGGCTATAGTCGATGCATATTCTCATTGTGCCATCCTTCTTCTTCACAAACAGAACTGGTGCACCCCAAGGTGACATACTAGGCCGAATAAACCCCTTACCCAGGAGCTCCTGAAGCTGCTCCTTCAATTTTTTCAACTCTGCTGGTGCCATGCGATATGGTGGAATAGAAATGGGCTGAGTGCCCGACACCAGGTCAATACCAAAATCAATGTCCCTGTCTGGCGGCATACCCGACAGGTCTACAGGAAACACATCGGGAAACTCCCTCACAACGGGAACCGACTCAATGCTAGGAGTCTCAGCTCCCACATCTCTCACAAACACCAAATAGGAAAGACAACCCTTGCCAACCATACGCTGGGCCTTCAAGAAAGAAATAACTCTGCTAGGAATATAGTCAGTCACACCACGCCACTCGATCCGCGGTACACCCGACATAGCCAAAGTGACTGTCTTAGCATAACAGTCTAGAATAGCATGACACGGAGATAACCAGTCCATGCCCAGGATAACATCGAAGTCTACCATGCTCAATAGCAATAAATCAACTCGGGTCTCCATAACCCCAATAGTCACCAAACATGACCGGAATACGTGGTCTACAATAATAGTGTCGCCCACCGAGGTAGATACATGAACAGGTAGGCAAGACACCCTCGGGATGTACCCAAATGATGAGCAAAATATGAAGACACATATGAATAGGTAGAACCGGGATCAAATAATACTGAGGCGTCTCTGTAACAGACTGAAATAATACCTGTAATGAGTGCGTCTGAAGCAATGGCATCTGTCCTGCCCGGCATAACGTAGAAACGAGCCTGGCCACCGCCTGATTGATCTCCACCTTTGGGATGACCCCTGGCTGCCTGATCTCCACCCTTAGCTGACTGGGCGGGTGATGAAGTAATTGGAGCAGAAGTCGAGGGCTGACCCATCTGCTGATGCTGTCTGCCATGAAGGCGAGGGCATTGCCTCCTAAAATGACCCAACTCTCCGCACTCATAGCTGCTGCCCGGTACTGAAGATGGGGACTGATGAGAACCTCTCGCATCGGAGTGACTAGCAGATGCACTCGGCGCAGAAGAACCCTGAACTGATGGGGCATGAGATGAACTCTGAGCTGGGAGGGCGCTGAGTGAAGTCTGACCCTGCTGGGGCCCATGATGACCATGGCCTGAAGATCCCCCACGATACTCTGGACGAGCTGACTGAGCAGGCCTGAAAGAGCAACCTCTACCCTGCTGGAACTGACCCCTCGAAGGAGCACCACTGTAACTGCCCGATCCACGAGGCCTCTTAGCCTCCCTCTCCTCTCGCTCTCTATGGCGAACTGACTCAATCTCACGAGCAATGTCTACCACCTCCTCAAGCGTAGCACCCAGAACTCTCTCTCTAGTCACCAGAATACGGAGATGGTAGTTAAGACCATCCACAAATCTCCTGATCCTCTCAGGATCTGATGGAACCATCCAAGTAGCATGACAAGCCAGCTAGGAAAACCTCATCTCGTACTGAGTCACTGTCATATCTCCCTGTGTTAACCACTCAAACTGCCTACGCAACTCTTCCCTGCGGGACTGAGGTATATATTTCTCCAGAAAAAGAGCTGAGAACTGCTGCCAAGTCAGAGGTGCTGCACCTGCAGGCCTACGCCTCTCAAAGTCCTCCCACCAAGTAAGAGCAGCCCCCGTGAACTGAAAAGTAGTAAATGCCACACCACTCGACTCAAGGATTCCTGTCGTACGGAGCATACGCTGGCATCTGTCAAGAAAACTCTAGGCATCCTCGCCCTCAGCACCACCGAATGTCGGAGGCTGGAGTCTACCAAACCTCTCGAGACGATGCTGCTCATCGTCTAGCATAGCTGGAACCACAAAACCCTGAGCTGGTGCAACCTGCTGAGCTGGAGGTGCCTCCGGTGTCTGTAGCCCCTGCACTCCCTGCGCAGGTGTGCGAGCATCGGGGGTCTGATTGCCTCCCCCTGTCTGTGAAGTAGCTGCTGCTGCTGTGGTAGAAACTGCCTGAGCCAAGCCAGTACAGACTGTCAAGATCTGTGCCAAGGTCTCCTGAAGACCCGGAATCACAATAGGCACGGCTGGTGCCTGAGCAGGTGCTGCTGGGGTCTCCACAGCTGGAACCTGATCCTGAGCTGGGGCAATTATCGGATTAACAGGTGCTGCCCCGGCTACTCTACCCCTGCCACGACCACGACCGCATCCACGGCCTCTGGCGGCCTCAGTAGGTGGCACTGGTGGTCGTCCGTCACGTTCGGTAGCTCGTGTTCTCACCATCTGTGAGAGAATAGAATAACACAGATTTAGTTCACAGTTCAACAAAACCGCACGACAAGAGTTTCAAGAATATGGAGTATTTCCTAAAGGTTATGCAGCCTCTCGAGGATAAGTACAGACGTCTCCGTACCGATCCACGAGACTCTACTAAACCGGCTCATGACTCGCGAGACCAAGTAACCTAGGCTCTGATTCCAACTTGTCACGACCCAACCCCGGTCGTGATGGCGCCCAACACACTGCTAGGCAAGCCCGACCATTTACATAACCTTAGCCAATTAACCTCGATGAACAAATAAATAATCATTAATAAAATACCAATTTAATGCAGAACTCTGAAATAATCTCTAATATTCGAAAACCCCAAAATAAAATACTAGTCAGCCCAGAATCTGTGTCACGACATGAGCCTCTAATACAAAATATTCACCTANCACACAAGGTGCAAGGAGTATTGTGAGTACTTCCAACCCAGAAAGTAATAAATGTAAATAAAGTTTAAGGATAAGAAATCCTAAATAACACAAGGTAAAGCTATAAATACAATAAAACAGCAAGGACAATTATAATAATACCACAACAGATAAAGAATAAATGACAATTAAAATATGCAATGCAACACATAAACCGGTACTCTCCAGTACCCCGCTGCGGCTGTGCAGCCCGCTCCATTTATTTAACGTCGACGGCGCTCACTGGGGGTGTGCAGACTCCGGGAGGGGCCCCTTACGGCCAAGCGCAATAATAAGCCATCTCGTGGCATCAAACCCTTGGCCTCATATCAAGATCATTATTATACCACTGCGGCGTGCAGTCCGATCCCATACTCAGTCCAAAATCACATAAGCCTTTCGGCACAATAATATAAAAATATTCAGCCCAAACTTCATTTAAAAATATTACTTTAGTTTCTACTTTTAGAAAAATGGCTGAGTTTACAAAAACAGTGTTAAATACCAGGACTGAGTTCAATACCTAGAAATATGGTAAGAAACCAGTAAAATAATCTCTGAAGGATTCAAGTAGTTGGCACGAAGCCCAATTATGACAATTAATCCATTTTTATAAGGATATTACAAATCTACAATCAAATAGGTATCAATTTTATTAAGCGGGACGGACCAAGTCACAATCCCTGACGGTGCTCTACCCCACGCCCGTTATCCGGCATGCAAGTCACCTCACATAGCACTACGTTGTGCAAATTTGGGATTTCAAACCCTCAACACAGCATTTACATTTATTACTAACCTCAAGCCGGCCAAAGTCCTAGCTTGCTATGCCCTTGCCTTTCGAATTCACCTCTTCGTGCGTCGAATCTGACCAAAACCACAACGAATACGTCACAATATGCTAAGGGATATAACCCAATCGAAAAGACTCGAAAAACATCGAAAATCACGAAGTTGGCAAAACCCGAGCCCCGGGCCCACTTCTCGAAAAATTATAAATTTCACATCACCGGATTCCTTATCTCGCCACGAGTACATGCATATAAAGAACACCAAAATCGAAGTCGAAATGACCCATTTTTGTTCTCTTAGGTTTCAAGCCCTAAACCACCATTTTTAACCTTAATTCCTTGAGTTTTCAGTGTAATTTCATGTATTTGCATGATAAAATTGTGTTCTAAGTCCAAGAATGCTTACCTGATCGAAGTCCTTGAATTTCCTCTTCAAAATCGCTCAAGAACACCCCAAGTCCGAAGTTAAAAATATGTTTCTGTAAAACTTCGCGAAGGGATTAAAACCCACTTCTGATCATTTATTTCCGCTTCTGCTGTGCCTTTGTCGCTTCTACGACTACCGCATCTGCGGTATTGTTCCGCTTCTGTGGAACCTCTAAAAATTCCAAATTTCCGCATCTGCGGTCCTTTGGTCGCATCTGCGACTCCGCAGATGCGGTTGGCATCTTCGCACCTGCGATTGCTGTCGCTTTTGCGGTCTTTACCTTGCTTCTGCGGTACCGCTTCTGCGGCCCCTTTTCCGCAGAAGCGAAAATATCAGAAGCAGCACAGGTTCTGCAATCTCTTAAGTTCAAAACTTCCCGTTAGGCATCCGAAATCACCCCGAGGCCCCTGGGACCTCAACCAAAAACACAAACATGATCCAATACCTTGTTCAAACTTGCTTCAATCATCAAAACACCTCAAACAACACTAAAACCATCATTTCTCATCGAATTCAAGCCTAAGTTCTTCCAAAACTTTCGAAACACGCATTCGATCAAAAACCCAACCAAAACACCTCCGAATGACCTGAAATTTTGCACACACATCCCCAAATAACCTAACGAAGCTACTGCAACTCTCGGAATTCCATTCCGACCCCCGGATCAAAATCTCACCTATCGACCGGAATTCGCCAAAATCCTAACTTTGCCAATTCAAGCCTAATTCTACTCCGGACCTCCAAAATTACTTTTGATCACACTCCTAAGTCATAAATCATCCCCCGAGCTAACCAAATCATTGGAATTCATATCCGAGCCCTCTAACACAAAAGTCAACATCCGATTGACTTTTCCAACTTAAGCCTTCTTAAAAGAGACTAAGTGTCTCATTTCTTATCAAACCCAATCCAAATCAACTCCAACACATCTAATACTGATACTGAAACATAAGGAAATAGAAAAATGGGGAAAACGGGGCGGTAACACACGTGACGACGGGTCGGGTCATCACACTTATACACTTTACTTATTTTCGTGGTATGGAATGTGATGTTTCAGTCTTAAATAGAAAGATTTTTTACTTTAATTATGTTTTAGCTTCTTAGAAGGACTATCGTCGATTTGAACAAAAATTGTTTATTTAAATATTGTATTCACATTCGAGCTCTTCTTCAAATTAAGAAAAAATTTACATTCAGAAATTTAAACAATTTTAAATTNGCACAGTTTATTTCTGTAGGACTCGGGCCGTCGCCTCGGCATATTTGCACATGCTTTTATAGCTTTGCCTGAGTTTGTTAACAATTAGAATTACACTTTCGTGACTCGAAAGGAACTGATAATTGTGAATAAAGTAAATGATTAATTGGAATCTCAGCGAGAATATGATTTATATGCCTAGTTGTAAACTGTTGCCTGTTATAGATTTTATTGTTAACTTAAACTTATGATATTATTTGGCCCTAGTGAGTCAAGTCGACCTCTCGTCTCTACTCCTTCGAGGTTAGGCGGGATATTCACTGGGTACATATTGTTTATGTACTCATTCTACGCTTCTGTACTTAAATGTACAGGGTCTGAGGCAGGTGGATCCGATTATTTCTCTGGTGCGCAGTTGTGAGCAGGCTTGGGACTTCTACGGTGAGCTGCTTTTCCTTCCATGTCGATCCGCAGCCGAAGAAGTCTCTCTTTGTACTGTTATTTCTGTCTATTCTGATACAGACAGTAGGGTAGTGTAGTATTCTGTTGGTTGTATATTCTACTAGCTGCTCGTAGCTTGTGACACCAGGTTCTGGCACACACACGTTAGTGGACATTTATTTTTGGGTTGTATAACTATTTTGATACCTTATTTACCACTCTTGGCCTTAACTTAACTTTAAAAATCTGTTATAATTAGTTTTTGGTAAAAGTAAAATGAGGACTTAAATTACACTTCCGCGTTGGCTGGCCTGACAATGGTGTCGGGCGCTATCATGACCTATTATGGAAAATGGGTCGTGACAAAATCAGCTCTTTTTTTTTGGTAATTAAAGACATTTACTTAAACAAAAACTTAGTAGTCATTACAACAAGAGATTTGTCTAGGCCACGCAGTGCCTATCCCATCCCTATCAAAAACTGAAATAGCAAATACAGGCAGATAGTAATACAATATTAAGTTGGCAAAAGAGTCCAAGCTGCATCCATTCTTGGCTAAGGTGTCCGCTACTCCATTAGCTTCTCTGAATGCATGCCTCAATGGTGGCGAGCCCGCCTCAGATAATAGGGACCTGCAGTCATCAATAATATTTTGATAAAGACTGTTTTCTTTATTTATCATGTTGATTAGTTCCTGGCAGTCTGTTTCAATTACTAGAGGAGTCAAGTTCATTTGGATGGCTAGTTTTAGACCTTGGCGAGCCCGCCTCAGATAATAGGGACCTGCAGTCATCAATAATGGATGACAAAATCAGCTCTTCAATTCTTCTATACTAAACTCTAACGTGAACGTAGAAGTGAATTTATATTAAAACGCGTCATAACATGACATCCCTTAATGGTTTGATAGTTTCCCTAACTTTGTTAATTTCTAATTGTTAGTAGCTAATTTTTATTTTTATGGTTTACAGGCTTTGTTAATCATATTACTATCAGAGAGAATGCTTTTGAAAAGGAAAAAATAAAACAACCATTAATGGACATAGCAAATCGTCAAAATTCCACTCCATTATGCAGTGCACACATAAAGAATTGTGGACACGTTTCATCGTCTAATTCTCAAGCACTATATCCAAATACAATGCCAGACCAAAATTTGCGATGTGGTTTGTGGACTTCAAATGTGCAAACAGATCGTCTTATGCCAGATTTAAATGTGCTACCATTACTGCAAGGTAAATATTTCAGTGAACTTTATGTAAAAACATGATGCTTTCATAAATTCCAACTACATATTTATTATTACTTATTATTAATTTGAGGATGTAAAAGTTTCTGACGGTGCATCGGCTCTCCATATAAAATATGAGATTGTAATTTATATATTTATACATCCTAAAACCAATTCACAAGACACCAAAAACTCATCAATAAAATAGCATGTCCTACTATTTTTCATTAGGTGAACAAATATAAAATGCCCTGTTATATTTCGAAGTTATTAAGATAAACTATATTTCATTTGGATCATATTAACTTGAATTATGTTGGTCCTCTTTAGAAGTAATATCATTTTGACAAATAAATTATTTATCTAAATGGTATTCACATTCAAGCTCTTCTGAAAAACTGAACATTAAGAAATATAAACATTTATAAATTCTTGTCATTATCGTGTGTAGCTTCGTATATACTAAACAAGACGAGCATTTAGAGGCTGATCTTCCCGTGCTCGAAACTAATTGTGATGTATAATTATTTACATGCATACATGTACAGTAATTTAGAGGGTAATGTAAGAGTTTGATTAATGGCTTGATAGTTTCACAAACTTTTTTCAATTCTAATAGTTACCTAATATTTCATTTTTATGGTTTGTAGACTTTGTTGATCCTACTACTATTCGAGGGAGTGCTTTTGAGAAAGGGAAAATAAAACAACCATTAACGGACAAAACAAGTCCTCAAAATTCCACTCGACTTTTCAGTACACCCATAAAGAATTGTGGACATGTTTCATCGTCTCGGTGTCAAGGACAATATCCAAATTCAATGCCAGAACAAAATTGGCGATATGGTTTGTCTAATTCAAATGTACAGACAGATCATCTTCTACCAGATTTAAATGAACCACCATTATTGCAAGGTAAATATTTGAGTTAATATTTTTTATATGACATGAGTCATTCATAAATATTAACTACATATTTATTATTACTTATTATTAATTTGATGATGTAAAACTTTGTGACGGTGTACCAGCTCTCCACATAAAATATGAAATTGTAAAGTTATATACTTATACCTCTGGAGCTTACTAACTGCCAGCTAAAGCCCTTTTAATTTATTTATAGTTAAAGTTTTAGTTGCTGACTTTTTTTTTTGGTGAGATTATCAGAATTTATGTGTGATTCGACCAAATCTGGAATGTAAAAAACCTATGGCAAATAACGGACGTTTTGTTCGTTTGTGATTATGTTATGCTAATGCATTACTACTTCTATCCAAAACAATTTCTCCTAAGCCCACCTTACTACCATGTATTTATGTGTTTTTCTAATATAATTTATTAGAAATGTCCTACATCTAAGTCTTCGAAATGTCATAGGGTAAAGGAAAATAGTGCAACGCCTTTGTAATGTCTGTTTTTGAATACAGTACTGCATATATGGTAAGCATTACTGTCGTTCTCCTACTGTGATACAAGTGTCTTATGCAAATTTGCTTTAACACTATAATAAAAGTGAAAAATTAATTAACTTTAACTATAACTATCCTTCCTCATTGACATTTGAAGTAATTGTATATTCATGTGAAATGGCTAGATGTTGATATTCAACATATGGATTTACAGTTGTGTGCTTTTCAGTAAAATCCAGCAAAAGCATGACTTTTTAGCATTTTAAAAGTTAAACTTTTATTTGTTGCCTTTTTTTCCTTCTGTTTATTTTCTTAAGTGGAGGACGTTTGTTAAAATTTTATTACTATGGTTCTGTATATATTTTGTTTTTGTGCTTTTACTTTTGAACAATTCACTATGTTAAATGGACCCCTATTATTTCAAGGTAAGTATAACTTATAGTTTTGTTTGAGAAACATGAATTATAAATTTTGCTAACTATTAATGTTTAAAATTTCTTTTCAGAATTTGAGGATGTCGATATTGATGGTGATATACCAGGTATGCTATTAGAAAAACACCACAACTAACAGTCATACATACAACTTTATTAATATTTAATTTTAGGTATCAAGGCGATATGCAATCAAGCTTACGGGATCATGATGAAAATGAAGATGAAGATGTGTTTGAAGGTATGTTGATAGAAACCTAACAATGATCGATCAAATGAAAATGTATTAACAATTCAAACTATTGACTTCTTAATTTTTTATATTTTATTATTATTATTTGTAGAGGATGAAGTCGAAAGCTGGACAATTTTCAATGAAGGTAAGTATGATGGTTATTAAATTTACATATACAACATAATTCAATTTTATGTATAATAAGTATTGTGACTTTTACCCTTTATTTTACTCTCACTATCCTAGATTACTGGGATATAGGCGATGCTACTTATGAATGTGAATATTGTGGGGCATATTTTTGGTACGAGTGCTGCAATCGTGGAAAGATCAAGCTACCAAATCCAAAAGAGTCAATCTTAAAGGAATTATTATTTGGATCAGGTTAATAGATAATTTTATTTGAATAAAATAAAACAACGCGAGAATTTATACGTACATCTTCTTTAACAAACTCTAATTTTATGAAGTTGCAAAAAGTAAACATTTCAGAGAGAATATACGAACATATAATTCTATGTTCTCATTTACATCATGGGAGGAAAGGTTGATGTCTCTGTCAACCAAACAAAGGGACCAAGAACATTCAGATTATCTGGGCAAAACTATCACCAAATTGGAAGCTTATTACCTCCACAGGGATCTACTCCAAAATTTGCACAATTGTATATCTATGATACAGAAAATGAAGTGGAAAATAGAATTCATGCTATCAGGTTAGTATTGATCAATTGCTTAATAATAATATTTTAATAATAAATTTTATAAAAGAAAAATATTTTTAGTTGAATTTAATATTTTATTCTTACAGTTATTGTGAAAGTAACAATCAGCTTCATGCTGAAATTGTTACTGATTTGAAGCAAATGCCTGATGACCACAATGTTCTTGCAAAGTCATTAGAATGGTAAGAGATCGATTTCAAGAAGATCGAAGCTCAAATGTTAGACTAAGATTGATAGGGAAAAGAGGCTCTGATGGAAGAAAATACAACTTACCGACAGTTTCAGAGGTAGCTGCTTTGGTGGTCGGTGATTTTGAACAAATAAGGTCTGACAGAGATATTATTGTTGAAAGCCAGTCAGGACAACTACAAAGGATAAATGAATTAAATGCTGCATACTTAGGTTTGCAATATCCGTTACTATTTCCATATGGTGAAGACGGATACCGAGAAGATATTCCTTTAAATGAAAGTGATGATTCTACTGGTGCAAGGAAATGTGTTAGCACGCGTGAATACTTATCATACAAAATTCAAGAAAGGAAGTCTGAAGTCCCAACAATTGTTTCATCTAAAAGATTATTTCAGCAATTCATGATAGATGGATATACAATGATGGAATCTTCTTGATTGAGGTTTATTAGGCTTCATCAAAAACAATTGAAAGCACATTTTTATAAAGGTTTACAAGATGCTGTTTAACATGGGGATATAGAACCTTCTTCTCAAGGACAAAGAGTTATACTCTCTTCCAGCTTTACGGGAGGTGCACGTTACATGTTGCAGAATTATCAAGATGCCATGGCAATTTGCAAATGGGCGGGGTACCCTGATCTGTTCATCACTTTTACTTGCAACCCAAAATGGCCAGAGATTACTAGATTTGTGGAGAGTAGGGGATTATCTCCAGAAGATCGTCCCGACATTTTAACAAGGGTTTTCAAAATCAAGTTGGATCGCATGATAAAGGATCTACGCGACAATAAAATTTTTGGAGAAGTAAAAGCAGGTATAATTTTAATGTTTTACAGAACTATTATGTTTGCACATTAACGTTATCATATGCTAATATTAAAAATAACTAACATATAAGCTTAATAATCTAATTACATCTTCATTCTTCGGTGATTTATACAGTTGAATTCCAAAAGCGAGGCTTGCCTCATGCACACATCTTGCTTTTTCTTATGAATAAATACCCAAATGTCGGAGATATTGATGGAATAATTTCAGCAGAATTACCAGATAAAAAAGTAGATCCTTCTTATTATAATGCTGTTACAAATTTCATGATGCATGGTCCTTGTGGTACTGCTAGAAAATCTTCTCCGTGCATAAAAAATGGTAGATGCACAAAGCACTTTCCAAAAAAATTTGTGTCATCAACCACAATTGATGAAGATGGGTATCCAATTTATAGAAGAAGGGATGATGGTAGAACTGCAAAGAGAGTAGGTATTGAGTTGGATAATAGGTATGTTGTACCATACAATAGATTTTATTAATGAAGTATGGTAGCACATATTAACGTGGAGTGGTGTAATCA
>NW_017676861.1:25936-26532 GCF_001879085.1 Nicotiana attenuata
CGGTTCATTAATTTGGCACGCCATGCTATTTTTATACTCCCCACAGTGAGCGCGGGTACCCATATGGATCGGGCTGCACGCCGCAGCGAGATATGGACCGGGCTGCACGCCGCAGCAGTTACTGTATGATATTATTCTGAGAGTGATCTGAGAGAGATTGAGCCCGAGGGGCGGTTTTTACTATTTACTACTTAAATGTTATTTTACCTAATTTACCTGTCTTTAAAAACTGAGATTTCATTTGACTTTTCACGGATTTTATTGCTTTAAGTAATTTACTGCCTGATATAGAACTGCCTTGTGCTGTTATGTGTTTTCTTATCTTCGGTTATTATTTATTATTATTACTCACTGGGTCGGAGTACTCACATTACTCCCTGCACCATGCGTGCAGATTCAGGATTAGCAGAGTCCGCACCTGAGCACTGACATCCTTCCCAGATCAGGCAGCGAGATCGGAGCGTCGAGGTAGCTGTTGGCGTCCGCAGCCCCTTGACTCCCCTATTTTATGCTATTTTAGTTATTCCAGACTTCTGTATCAGATATTCTGTTTGTAGTCCTATAGCAACTCTTTAGTAGCTCATGACTTGTGACAC
>NW_017676861.1:27379-31001 GCF_001879085.1 Nicotiana attenuata
GAAGCAGCTGCTGCAGTAGAGGCTGAGACTGCCTGAGCCAGGCCAGTGCAAACTGATAGTATCTGTGCAAGGTCTCCTGGAGACCAGGAATAGCAATAGGCATTGCTGGTGCCTGCACAGGTGCTGCTGGGACATCGACAACTGGAGTCTGGTCCTGAACTGTGGTGGCTGGTGGGTCAGCAGGTGCTGTCTCTGCTGCCCTCCCTCGACCACGACCACGACCGCGTCCACGGCCTCTAGTGGGTGGTACTGGTGGTCGACCATCGCGTCCGGTAGCACGAGTTCTCGCTATCTGCGAGAGAATAGAATACAGGAATTAAGTTCTCGAATCACAAAGCCGCACGACCAGAATTTCAAGAATATGGAATTTTCCTAAAGGTTCTGCAGCCTCTCGAGGAGAAGTACAGGCGTCCCCGTACCGTTCCGCGAGAATCTACTAAACCGGCTCATGACTCGCGAATCCTAGTAACCTAGGCTCTGATACCAACTTGTCACGACCCCAAACCCTGTCATGATGGCGCCCAACACTAATGCTAGGCAAGCCCGACCAAGTAAACACTCTCAACCCAAATACGCAAACTGTTAACCAATAATACCATTAAAATAGTAAGTATCAAGTTCCAAATCCGGAATTTAGATAAAATAGTACGAAAAATACTAACGAATATATCAACAATTCCCCAATACATCCGGAGTCACGAGTCTAGAGCCTCTAAATGTAACAGAGTGTTATATTCATAGTAATAAAGAAAAGTCTAGGATAGGAAAAGACAATGCAATAAAGGGGAGAAGTCGGGTCCTGCGGACGTCAGGCGGCTACCTCAACAACTCCTAAACCGAAATCCAAGAAGACAGCAAACAGCTCCACTAAGTCTCCGGAGCACCTGAATCTGCACACATGGTGCAGGGAGTAAAGTGAGTACTTCCAACTCAGTGAGTAATAAACATATATAATGGCTGAAAGTAAGAAATCCTGAAATATTATAATATAAAGCTATAATCAATGATTTAGCACGTTAAACGATAAAACAACATCAAACGATGACAATTAAGACCAACAGATATAAAATGCACGAATGCAATGCAATGCACATGATCGCTGCGGCTTGCAGCCCGATCCATTTGGGCACCCGCGCTCACTGTGGGGGTTCAGACTCCGGAGGGGCTCCTACAGCCCAAGCGCAATATCATAGTAACATTCGCTGCGGCGTGCAGCCCGTTCCATACTCAGTCCAGATATATATATGCATGCAAGCCACTCGGGTACAGTCAAATTGTTCATTTTTAGTTTCAATTATTAGGAATTATAGAGCTATGTGTGTAATCTTTATTTATTTACAAACATTTCAAGGCAGTGTCTAACTCAGGACTGATATCATGTAATATGCTAAGTATCATGGAAACAGTGATAAGGATCCCTGAAGGATGCACATGATAGGTACAAGGCCCCAAACATATTCATAAAACCCAAGTAGGATGATTACTACCAATTTCTAGTCAAGAACACAGTACGAACATCAATCGGAATGGACTAGGTCAAATCCCCAGTCACAATCGACCCCGCACTCGTCATAGAGTACGTGTCTCGCCTCAATATAGCGTCACAATGTGATATACCGGGGTTTCAAACCCTCAGGTCATCATCTACATCTATTACTCACCTCAAGCCGGCCACAAGTCTAGCTTGCTATGCCTTGGCCTTTCGAATCAACCTCTTCGCACGCCGAATCTGATTAAAATCACAACGAATACGTTACAATAGGCTAAAGAAACATAACCCAATCGAAAAGACTCGAAAAATACTAAAATTCACGAAGTTGGCAAAACCCGAGCCCCGGGCCCACTTCTCGAAAAATTACGAAATTTACATCATCGGATTCCTCGTCTCGCCACGAGTCCGTACATATAAAATTTACCAAAATCGGAGCTCGTTTGACCCTCCAAATTCCATTTTTACATCACAGCTTTCCAAGCCCTAGCTTGACCCGTTTTTTGGTGAAATTCTACTGATTTCTATGATAAATGTACCATAAACTCGAGTAATTAGGCCAAGAGACTTACCTCCAATTGATTCTCAGTCAAAACCCTCGAAAATCCTCGCCCAAAGCTCTCCAAGTCGCTTAAAAATGGTGAAAACTACCCCTTGCTCGCGGATGAAATTTAACGTTTAAAACCCTCCTGTTACCAGCGAATTTCGCTTCTGCGGTCCCGCTACCGCTTATGCAGGACCGCTTCTGCGGCCAAAATCCGCTTAAGCGGTTTTCACTTAAAAACCGCCTATTCGCTTATGCGATTCAACTACGCTCCTGCGGTTCCCTCAAGTCCGCTTCTGCGGTACAGTGTCCGCTTATGAGGACCCGCTGGTGCGAGCCACCTTCCGCTTTTGAGGAATTTCCCTAGCCGGCCAACGATCGCTTCTGTGACCACATACCCGCTTCTGCGGTACTGCTTCTGCGGTCCATTTCCGCAGAAGCGGAAACACCAGATGACAGCAAAAATCTGACCTGCAATACACCTCAAAACTCTCGTTTAACCACTCGAATTCACCCCGAGGCCCCCAGGACCTCAACCAAAAACACCAACGCATCCTAATACCTTATTCAAACTTGTTCCAATCTTTAAAACACATTAAATAACGCTAAAACCATCAAATCACATCGAATTCAAGCCTAAGTTCTTCAAAAACTTCCGAAATGCGCTTTCGATCAAAACCCAACCAAACGACGTCCGAATGACCTGAAAATTTGCAGACATATCCAAAATCACCTAACGCAGCTACTGCAACTCTCGGAATTTCATTCCGACCCTCGGATCAAAATCTCACCTACCAACCGGAATTCGCCAAAATTCAACATTCGCCAATTCAAGCCTAATTCTACACCGGACCTCCAAAATCACTTCCGATCGCACTCCTAAGTCACAATTCACCTCCCGAAGCTAACCAAATCACCGGAATTTACATCCGAGCTTTCTAACTAATAAGTCAACGTTCAGTTGACTTTTCCAAACCAAACCTTCTTTAAAGAGACTAAGTGTCTCATTTCCTATCCAAATCAATTCAGTTTAACTCTAACTCACCCGTTGATGATAATAAAACATGAAAGAGCAATAAATGGGGGAAACGGGGCTGTAATACATGA
Source organism: Nicotiana attenuata (assembly GCF_001879085.1). Taxonomy (NCBI): domain Eukaryota; kingdom Viridiplantae; phylum Streptophyta; class Magnoliopsida; order Solanales; family Solanaceae; genus Nicotiana; species Nicotiana attenuata. The sequence goes on from NW_017676861.1 coordinate 30,520, forward strand.
GACGACGGGTTGGATCTTCACATCCTCCCCAACTTAAACAAACGCTCGTCCTCGAGCGGGTCGAGAAGCATACCTGAGGTTTCAAATAGGTGAGGATATCTGCTCCGCATCTCCCGCTCAGTCTCCCAAGTAGCTTCCTCTACGGGCCGACCTCTCCACTGCACCTTTATCGAAGCTATATCCTTTGACCTCAATTTTCGAACCTGACGACCCAAAATAGCCACTGGCTCCACATCGTAAGTCAAGTCATCATCCAACTGAACCGTGATGAAGTCTAACACATAGGACGGGTCCCCAACATACTTCCGGAGCATAGAAACGTGAAATACTGGGTGAACCCCCGACAAGCTGGGTGGCAAGGCAAGCATGTAGGCCACCTCCCCAACTCTCCTAAGTATCTCAAAAGGACCAATGAACCGTGGACTCAACTTTCCTTTCTTCCCAAATCTCATAACGCCCTTCATAGGCGAAACCTTCAACAA
>NW_017676861.1:31317-37965 GCF_001879085.1 Nicotiana attenuata
CCCTCGGGAGTCGTGATGGCGCCTACTAATGAGAGCTAGGCAAGCCAATTTTAATTAACTTTCCATTAATAACATAATTCCTTATAACCATTGTCGCCAATAATACAAAAGTAACGAAATTAAATAATAAGCGGAAGTCTCAATATCATAGGAGACTGAATAAAATGCGGAAAAATCCCAACAAAAGCCTCTACCCAAGACTAGTGTCACGGTTTCACAGACGGTCTAAGAATACTACACATAAGGGTCTGAAAGAAATAAACTCGACACTGTCTCCAGGAATACATGAAAGAAACAAGAATATAGATGAAAGGAGACGCCAGGGCCTGCGAATGCCTGCAAGGCAACCTCGGGTCTCGCTGGACTGAAAGCCTGCTCTCACACTACTGCTGCTGCCGTCCGAAGCCTGGATCTGTGCAAAATAGCACAGAGTGTAGTATCAGCACAACCGACCCCATGTGCTGGTAAGTGCCTAGCCTAACCCCGGCGAAGTAGTGACGAGGCTAGGACCAGACCACCAAATAAACCTGTGCAGATATATATATACACGTACAACGGGAAGTAGCAAGAAAATAACAATTTAAGCTGGGGAAGGGAGCATGCTTCGGGGGCAACAGTTAGAAATAAAATATCAGGAATTAATAAAGAGTACATCTCAATTTAACTTCTAGCAATAAATGTCTAGCAATAAATGAAGAGTTAAGGCAACATTCATATCCAACTCATCTTGTTGCAGGCGTGCAACCCGATCCCATTTCAATTATATCTCGTGGTAGGCGTACCACCCGCTCCCATTTCAATTAAGGCAACGGTTCCTCCACAAGAAATTTGCTCTAACCAACGTAACCAGCAATACGAGTTCATGAGACAACAAGTACACGAAAATTATGATTCACTAAGGAGAACAATTAATGACAAGTAGCAGTCAATTAAGGATTATAAGGGGGCAATTAGGTAATTTAATAATTAGCATGTGTAGTGTCACGTAGAAAATAAGTCACATAGTCATGAAGCAATTTAGGCATAAATTGAAGACATAACGTTACTCAAGGACACCCTGGTCCAAAAATAACAAGTAACACGATAAAGGGAAATGTCAACGTAAGGAATCACGGAAACAATGGAATAAGACAAGTAAACAATATGGGAGGGGGAGACATGCTGTGGGGAGATAACGACAGTAACAGTAAATCCGAGGTAATCAATCTAGGTGCAGCTTACAATTTAACACGAACAAGAAACTAATACCGACACTAAACACATTTGCATCAATAACTGTTGCGGCGTGCAACCCGATCCACATATAACATTGTTGCAGCGTGCAACCCGATCCACACATAACATTGTTGCGGCGTGCAACCCGATCCACATATATCATTTTTGCGGCGTGCAACCCGATCCACATATATCATTGTTGCGGCGTGCAACCCGATCCACATATATCATTGTTGCGGCGTGCAACCCGATCCATATATATCATTGTTGCGGCGTGCAACCCGATCCACATATATACCACTCAACCTTGCCCAAGCAACAGTCACAAATAAAGGGCAAGGGAGTAAACAAGCTCTATGCATCTCTCATTTCATATGCTCTCACCATCTGTATTTCAGACCGAGCCAATGCTCCACGAAGTTCTACAATCACAATATCATTCCCCATGTATTAACCACGTATAGAAGCCATCGATAACATGGAAGGCATAACAATACCCAAACAACTCACATGTAAGGACTCACGGTCATGCTAGACCCCAATGTATAGGAACTCGTCACCATGGCTATACACCGTACTCGATCATATAGCAATTAACAAACAAGACTCGACTCCTATTCCCTCAAGCTAGGGTTAAACCAAGCACTTACCTCAACTTCCACGGCCAATACAATCCTCCACAACCGCTTTCCCTCTCGAATTCGGCTCCAACTCGACCAAATCTATGCAATAAGGACTTCATGATATCAATATGTGCTAAACAAATCAAACCCAATGACTAATTATAGCTTTTCCATCAATTTACCCCAAAAGGTCAAAAATGCCCCCCGGGCCCACATGGTCAAAACCCAAGGTTTGGACCAAAACCCGATTACCCATTCCCCCATGAACTTAGATATGTAAGTTACTTTGGAATCGGACCCCGAATTGAGGTCCAAAACCCCCAATTTTAGAAAACCTAGGTTCTACCCTAAATTCCCAATTTCCCCATTAAAATTGTTGTTTTGAAGTTGAAATTATGTTTAAAGATGTTAAGGAGTAAAGAAAATCAGTTAGAAAATACTTACTAATCGTTTTGAAGAAGTGAAAATCGTTGGAGAATCGCCTTCTAATGTTTTGAGTTTTGAAAAGGTGAAAAATGACTGAAAATCCCGACTTATATACTTTGCTGAAGGACTGGCGCGGACCGCACAAAGATGCACCGCGCCCGCGCCGAGGAAGGGAAGAAAATGACTCTCTGAACCTACCCAGCGCGGACCGCACGATTTTGGTGCGCGGCCGCGCTGGTGTCTAGTACCTGGAGCCTTCTCTGAATCTCCCAGCGCGGACCGCACGAACTTGGTGTGCGGCCGCGCTGGTCAAACCAAGGCTGAGGACCCCTCTGAACCTGGCCACGCGGACCGCGCGGACTGCACCGTGGCCGTGTGGCTTCCAGCGCGGACCGCGCGGAAATGACCGCGGCCGCGCTGGGGCCTGCAACACTGCAACATATGATACTTTAAGCCTAAGGCCTCCCGGGACCTACTCAAAACTCACCCGAGCCCTCGGGGCCCCAAACCAAGCACACATACTAACTCAATAACATCCTACGAACTCATCCGTGCGATCAAATCGCCAAAACAACCCGAAATCATCAAATTAGGCCTCAAGACCCAGGATTTCCTTCCAATTTTTCATAAAACATCAGGTTTACTGCTTCAAGCTCAAAACACGTCAAATGACGTCCAAATCTTACCAAACTTTACAGCAATTGCTTAAATCGTATTTAAGACTTGTGCCGGGCGTCGGAACCAAAATACGAGCCCAACGGCACAGTCTTCTAAACAAATAACACTTTCAAATTCTTTATTTAATTTCAGAAAACAATTTCACACAATAATTCATTTCTCGGACTTGGGACCTCGGAATCTGATTCCGGGCACACACCCAAGTCCCAAAATTTCCTACGGACCCTTAGGGACTGTCTAATCACGAGTCCGGATCCGTTTGCCTAAAACGTTGACCAAAGTCAAACTCAATCAATTTAAAACATCAAATTTATTATTTTTCTCACAAATTCCACTTTTAAACTTTCCGGCTACACGCCCGGACTGCGCACACAACTCGAGGCAACCCCAAATGAGGTTTCCAGGGCCTCAGAAGTACAGAGGGAGTAGGAATACAGGTGATGACCCTTTGGGTCGTCACATATACTAGATGACATGAATCAGAAAGAATGAAAACTCATCAAGCATAACATACACGACAACAAGGTAACACACACTGGAATACCTGTAAATTAAACTGGATGACATGAATCAGAAGGAATGAAAACTCACCCAATTAACATACAGGACAACAAGGTAACACACACTAAACTACGTACCTATAAATTATACTGGATAACATGAACCTGTAAATTATGTTGTCCAGTATAATTAACTGGAGAAAAGGCTTAGACATGGCAGACATGCCGTAAAATTTACTGGAGTCATACAAAACTCAACTCTATTATAATAACTATCCAGTATAACATACTGGAATACAATCATTCACAGAATAAAATGGACGATTTCTATTTAGATTAGAAGCACTAATGACAAGCAATGCTTGGTTTCGCAGGTGCTCAAGGATAGGGCCAAGTGTCACTCGCGAAAGCACGATATTTTCTGTGTGATCTAGCCTATGTTACGCAATCATCAAAATTTTAAACACATAATATGGAATCTAGTTAATGTATGCCCCCAAGTCGCACAAAGCTTTGACAATGCAGAAAATTTTAATAATATCAAAAAACATGAAAAATTAGAAGATTTTAATTTAGCAATGATAAAGGAAGGGATTTCTGGTATTGAAACGTAATGCTATATATTGAAAAAAATTTATTTATATTTTTTCTGACATATTAATGTATTTTTTATGTAGCATCTGGTTTTGTTGATGTTGGAAATCCAGATGATGAAAAATGGTTGGAAATGTGTGATTTAGAGACTCATAAATTAACAGCTGAGCTTTGTAAGCAAACAAGAAATGAAGATATTCCAGCTTCAGATGTTGATAAAAAATCATCATCTATGATGATTCCAGATCATGAAATTGAGATGACTGACACTCAAATTGATTGTCAGATTCATAAAATAACTTCTGAGTTTGTTAATGAGTCCATAGGTGTTCTTCCTATAAAAACAACTATTTCAAAAGGTTCTACACATGAAGATGCTACCACTTCTTCCTTGCCCAATCATTCAAGTTTTGAAGGTTTCGAAGCTTATGAGATTTTGGACAACTCTCCTGGAGAAGATGCAACAAAAATGAAAAACACTCTTGTACCTCGTGTAATTGTGAAAGGTGATAACCCTTTTAAAATCAATTACTGAAGAAATTCCTCTATCAATTAGAGATGAATTCAATAAGTTTGTTGAGACAAACTTGATCCTAACTAAGAGGTAAATTTACATATATTTAACATATGTTTTGATTGAAGTTTCTTTGGAATGATAGTTTGGACTATTCTATTTATATATTTATTAAATTTTTTAGGAAGAAGGGGTATGAAGAGAAGGATGATATACTGGAGGAAGAGTTTGATCTTGGAGTTGAATTTATAGCTAATAAGATATGGTTTTTTGAACTTCATTATACTGGTATAGGAATCAATGAAACGGTATGTGAACATACATTACTTTTTTTGTTTTGTTTTAGAATAAATATGTTTCTGTATATTCGATTGATATCTGTTTTCTTTTTGAAGCATATTGATGTTATATTCTATTACCTCCGGAAGAAAGCAAAATATGAAAACATAAGGATGACAACTATAGACAATTATTTCAGTATTATCATTCAAGAAGTGTACCGTAAATCGAATATGCATGACATAAAGGTACAAAATGAGGTTTTTGATTTGACAAAGAAGTTAAGAGAGTATGTTCTTGGGTTTTACATTCTTGGTAACACCCCCTGGGTTTCCATGGATTATGTTCTTATGCCAATCAATGTAAAAGAGGCATGACATTGGGTGTTGGGTGTTCTATCTTTGCATACTGGGTGCATATACATATATGACTCAATAAGATCCTCAAGACATGATGCTGTAGTTCATAAAGCTTTGAACTCATTTGTTGTAATGATACCATTGTTGCTTAACACTACTACATTTTATCAGCAAAGAAGTGACATTACAATGGATAAACAACATTTTTTGGAAAAAGAGGAGCTAAGTAATCCATTTGCTATTATTTAAGTGGATAACTTGCCTCAACAGGAAAAAACGTAAGTGTTTTGCTATGTTTATCCTGCTTCTTTATATTACTTCAGCTATTTATCGTTTATTGTTTTAACTTATTCTTTCTTAATATGTGTTTTATTGTAGTGATTGTGGTATATATTGTTCTGCATTTGCGGAGTATTTCATTGAAGGCAAGGAGTTACCAGATGACAAGAACATGTTTGATCCTACACGTCTTCGATTAAGATATGCAGCATTACTATACATTTATGGTAAAAAGAAGCAGTTGGAATCTCTTGTTAGTGAAGATGAGTCTACAGGAAGACTAGATAAACCTTCTGTTTCAGAAAGGCGCAAGATTAAGAACAAGAAATAATTTTTTGTTCTTTTCAGTAATTGACTACATACTTTTGATTGAAATGCAGATTATTATGCTATATATTATGATAGAATTAAAGACTATAATATTTTTGAAATTTTTTTTATGAAGGGATACAAACCATTATATTATAATGAAGAAGTGCAAAATAGTGGAAATTTGGTATCTAGAATAATTAACCGTAATTACATAATTTAATATTTTGTGTCTAGTAATTAACTGTAATTACACTGGAGATTTTTAGTGTAAAACCACTATGTCCTGTATTTAATACTGGATGTCAATACTCCAAATTTCGATGTTAGTATAATTTGAACAATATACTGGAACGAATATAATCCAGTATATTATAATGGAGAAGTGGAAAATAGTGGAAATTATGTAATTAGAACAATTTACTGGAATTAATGAATTTAATATTTAGTGTCCTGTATATTATATTATGGTTGAGTTTTGTTTGGTTCCTGTATATTTTACAGGAATTCTACCGTGTTTAAGCTTGTTGTCCAGTATATTATACTGGAAAACTAGCATCTGTATTCTGTATTTAATATTTAGTGTCCTGTATAATTTACTGGAGTTTTATATTGTAAAACCACTATATCCTGTAATTATTACTGGAAATGAATATTGCTGATTTTTTTTATCCTATATTCATCCAATTTTTATTACCTGCTATAGTATATGCTGGAATCGCTACTCATGAAGGAATATAATCCAGTATATTATAATGGAGAAGTGGAAAATAGTGGAAATTTGGTAATTAGAACAATTTGCTTGAATTAAATAATTTAATTTTTAGTTTCCTGTATAATTTGCTAGAGTGTTATATTGTAAAATCACTATA
>NW_017676862.1:0-8519 GCF_001879085.1 Nicotiana attenuata
CACTACAAAATTCTTCCGTTAACCACCCAAAATCACCCCGAGGCCCTTGGGACCTCAACCAAAAGCACCAATAACACCTAATACCTCATTCAAACTTGTACCAATCCTTAAACCACCTAAAACAATGCCGAAAACTCGAATTAAAGAAGGATTTGAGCCTAAGAACTTCAATTTTTATCAAAATACGCTTTCGATAAAAAACCTAACCAAAACACGTTCAAATGGCCTGAAATTTTGCACACACATCCCAAATGACATGACGGAGCTACTGCAACTTCCGGAATTCCAATCCGACCCTCGGATCAAAAACTCACTATCGGATCAGAAACTTCAAAAATTCAAACTTCGGCATTTCAAGCCTAAATGAGCTACGGACTTTCAAAATACATTCCGAACACGCTCCCAACCCCGAAATCACCTAACGGAGCTAACGGAACCTTCAGAATTCCATTCCGAGGTCGTCTTCACACTGTTCCGACTACGGGCCACTTTTCAACACTTAAGCTCTCATTTAGGGACTAAGTGTCCCAAAACTCTCCGAAACCCAACACCGAACGTCCCGGCAAACCAAAATAGCAGAAATGAACTTAGGGGAAGCAGTTAATAGGGGATCGGGGCGCTAATTCTTAAGATGACCGGCCGGGTCATCACATCCTTCTACACTTAAACATTCGTTCGTCCTCGAACGAGCATAGAGAACATACGTGAAGTAGTGAAAAGATGAGGGTACTGGCTACGCATATCCCGCTCGGTCTCCCAAGTTGCCTCCTCGGCCGGCTGACCCCGCCACTGAACCTTCACTGAAGCAATGTTCTTTGACCTCAACTTTCTGATCTGTCTATCCAATATAGCCACTGGCTCCTCAACATAGGATAGATCCTTGTCCAACTGGACTGAACTGAAATCCAACATGTGAGACGGATCACCGTGATACCTCCGGAGCATCGAAACATGAAATACCAGATGAACCCCGGCCAAACTGGGAGGTAAGGCAAGCTCATAGGCAACTTCCCCAACTCGCCTCAAGATTTCAAAAGGGCCAATAAACCTCGGACTCAACTTTCCTTTCTTCCCAAACCTCATGACGCCTTTCATAGGCGAAACCCGAAGCAGAACCCGCTCACCAACCATATATGAAACATCACGAACCTTCCTGTCCGCGTAACTCTTCTGTCTGGACCGGGCTGTACGGAGTCTATCCTGAATCATCTTAACCTTCTCCAACGCATCCTGAACCAACTCTGTGCCCAAAAGCCTGGCCTCACCCGGCTCAAACCAACCCACCGGAGATCTACACCTTCTACCATATAAAGCCTCATACGGCGCCATCTGAATGTTGGACTGATAACTGTTGTTGTGAGCAAACTCTGCCAATGGCATGAAATGATCCCAAGACCCTCCAAACTCAATCACACACGCACGGAGCATATCCTTAAGAATCTGAATAGTGCGCTCGGACTGTCCGTCCGTCTGGGGGTGAAATGATGTGCTCAACTCCACCTGAGTACCTAACTCCTGCTGCACGGCTCTCCAAAACCGCGATGTTCTGTCCGAAATGATAGAAACTGGAATACCATGCAGACGGACGATCTCCCGAATATAAATCTCCGCCAACCGCTCCGATGAATAAGTGGTACACACAGGAATGAAATGAGCGGACTTGGTCAGCCGATCCACAATGACCCAAATGGAATCAAACTTCTTCAAGGTCCGTGGGAGTCCAGATACAAAGTCCATGGTGATGCGCTCCCATTTCCACTCCGGAATCTCTATTTGCTGAAGCAACCCACCCGGGCGCTGGTGCTCATACTTCACCTGCTGGCAGTTGAGGCATCTAGACACATAACCAACTATATCTTTCTTCATCCGCCTCCACCAGTAGTGCTGCCTCAAATCTTGATACATCTTCGTGGCACCCGGATGGATGGAATACCGCGAACTATGGGCCTCTGCTAGAATTAACTCCCGAAGCCCATCAACATTGGGCACACAAATCCGGCCCTGCATCCTCAATACCCCGTCATCTCCAATGGTCACATCCCTGGCATCTCCACACTGAACCTTGTCCTTAAGGACAAGTAAATGAGGGTCCTTATACTGCTGCTCCCTTATACGATCAAATAAGGAAGACCGGGAAACCACACAAGCTAGAACCCGACTGGGCTCTGAAAGATCCAATCTCACAAACTGGCTGGCTAAGGCCTGAACATCCATCGCCATAGGCCTCTCTGAAGCTGGTAAATATGCCAAACTCCCCAAACTCTCCGTCCGGTGACTCAAGGCATCCGCCACCACATTAGCCTTGCCCGGGTGATACAGGATAGTGATGTCATAATCCTTCAGCAACTCTAATCACCTCCTCTGACGCATATTAAGATCCTTTTGCTTGAGTAAGTGCTGCAAGCTCCGATGATCAGTATAGATCTCACAAGGCACACCGTACAAATAATGACGCCAGATCTTCAAGGCATGAACAATGGCAGCTAACTCAAGGTCGTGGACAGTGTAATTATTCTCATGTATCTTCAACTGTCTGGACGCGTAGGCAATCACCCTACCGTCCTGCATCAACACCGCTCCAAGGCCAACTCTCGAGGCGTCACAATAGATAGTATAAGACCCCGAACCGGTAGGCAACATCAAGATTGGGGTTGTAGTCAAACCTGTCTTGAGCTTCTGAAAGCTCGCCTCACACTCCTCTGTCCACAGAAATGGGGCACCCTTCTGAGTCAATCTAGTCATAGGGGTCGCAATCGATGAAAATCCCTCCACGAAATGACGGTAGTAGCCCGCCAAACCAAGGAAACTGCGAATCTCTGTAGCTAAGGACGGCGTGGGCCAACTCTGTACAGCCTCTATCTTCCTCGGATCCACCCGAATGCCCTCACTCGAAATCACGTGGCCTAAGAATGCCACAGAACTCAGCCAAAATCACATTTTGAGAACTTTGCATATAACTTCTTCTCCCTCAAGGTCTGAAGCACGATCCTCAGGTGCTGCTCATGATCTTCCCGACTCTGGGAATACACAAGAATATCATCAATAAAAACAATAACGAACGAGTCAAGATATGGTCTGAACACACTGTGCATCAAATGCATGAAAGCTGCTGGGGCATTGGTCAGCCTAAATGACATAACAAGGAACTCGTAATGACCATACCGAGTCCTGAGGGCAGTCTTCGGGATATCTGGTTCCCGAATCTTCAACTGATGGTACCCTGAGCGCAAGTCAATCTTAGAGAACACCTGTGCGCCCTAAAGATGGTCGAACAGATCATCAATACGAGGCAAAGGATAACGTATCTTCACTGTAACTTTGTTCAACTAGCGATAATCAATACACATACGCATAGAACCATCCTTCTTTTTCATAAACAAGATAGGAGCACCCCACGGTGAAACACTGGGTCGAATAAAACCCTTAACAAGCAATTCCTGCAACTGATCCTTCAACTTCTTCTACTCAGGAGGAGCCATATGATACGGAGGAATGGAAATGGGCTAAGTGACCGACAACAGATCAATGCCAAAATCTATATCTCTATCGGACGGCATGCCTGGAAGATCAGCTGGAAACACATCGGGATAATCCCGTACCACTGGAACTGAATCAACAGAGGGGGTGTCAACACTGACATCTCTCACATAAGCTAAATACGCGGCACACTCCTTCTCAACCATACGCTGAGCTTTAAGGAAAGAGATAACTCTACTGGGAGTGTGATCTAAAGTACCACTGCACTCAATACGCGGAATACCTGGCACAGCCAGCGTCACGGTCTTGGTGTGACAATCAAGAATAGCGAAATGGGGCGACAACCAGTCCATGCCCAAAATAATGTCAAAATCCACCACACCGAGTAACGATAAATCAGCTCTGGTCTCAAAACCACGAATAGTAACCAAACATGACCGATAAACACGGTCCACAACAAGAGAATCCCCCACAGGAGTGGAAACATAAATGGGGGCACTCAAAGAATCCCGAGGCACACCCAAATGCGGAGCAAAGTAAGAAGACACATAAGAATAAGTAGAGCCTGGATCGAATAGAACTGATGCCTCTCTATGACAAACCAGTATAATACCTGTAATGACGGAGTCGGAGGCAACAACCTCGGTACGAGCAGGAATAGCATAATATCTGGCCCGGCCCCTCTCTCGAGGGCGACCTCTATCTCCCTGACCTCCGCCCCTAGCCGGCTGGGCAGGTGGGGTAGCAGCTGGAGCTGTGATCATGGCCAGAGAACTCTGAGGAGCACGCTGTGGCTGAGCAGTCTGTGAAGATGCACCCCTACAAGGTCTGGGGCAGTCCCTAACCATGTGGCATGTATCACCACACTCGAAACAAGCTCTGGGAGGACGTGGTGGCTGTTACTGACTAGGGCCAGGTCTTCTGGACTGATCTCTGGAAGCACCCCGCGCAGAGGGCGCGCTAGAAACCGAAGGTGCATAATAAGGCTCTTGAGGTGTAGGTGGAGCTGGAGTACTGCCAGCTGCTGGGAGAGCTGAATGAACAGGGCGACCCGCATAACCTCTGCCATAACGACCAACTGATGGGGTCGGGCACCAGAGTAGTGACCCGACTCTCGAGACCTCTTGGCCTCCCTCTCCCCTCGCTCCCTGGCGAGCATACCCTCAATCCTCCTAGCAATGCTCACTACCTGCTGATAAGGGATGTCCATCTCCAACTCTCGAAGCATGCTAGATCTGATGGGTGGGATAAGACCCTCAATGAACCTGCGAACCCTCTCCCAAACTGTAGTAACCAAGGCGGTGCATGCCTGGCCAATCTGGTATAACGGATAGCATACTCCGAAACGGTCATAGCACCCTGGCGCAAATGCTCAAACTCTGCGCGCCATGCATCCCTGAGACTCTGGGGAACAAAGTCCCTCATAAACATATCCGAGAACTGGGTCCAAGTCAGTAAAGCAGCCTCGACTGGACTGTCTATCTCATAAGTGCGCCACCAATCATAGGTGACTCCCCGAAGCTGAAAAGCAGTGAAAGAAACCCCGCTGGACTCCACTATGCCCATAATGCGAAGAATACGGTGACACTCCTCTAGAAATCCCAAGGCATCATTTGATGCTTATCCACTGAACACTAGGGGATCATACTTCTTGAACCTCTCAAGTCTCCACTCCTCGTCCTCCAAAGCAGTTGACCCATCCTCGGGCTGAACTGGCGCTGCAGGCAGTGCGGGAATAATCTCGGGAGCCTGCTCAACCTGCACTCGCTGCTCAGGAGTGCGGACGGCGGGAGTCTGTGCTCCTCCCCCGGCCTGGGATGTGGCTGCAGCAAGGGGAAGCAACCCTGCCTGAGCCAAGGTGGAGTACATGCTCATGAACTGAGCTAAAGTCTCTTGGAGCGCTGGAGTAGTAGTGGCACTAGTAGGTGTGCCAGGTGCCTGGGCTCCGGCTGGATCTGCTGGTGGTACCTCGGCAGCAGCTCGCGCAGGTGTGCTGGCTGCACCACGTGCGCGTCCTCGACCTCTCCCCCGGTCCCGGCCTCTGACAGCTGTAGTAGGGGGCGCGGGTGCCTGATCATCTCGAGTAGCGCGTGTCCTCACCATCTGTGAGAGAATAGAAGTCAGAAGTTTAGAAGTGATGCCAAAATATCGCACGACAAGGAATTCAAATGGAATGAAGATTTTTCCTAAACAGTTACATAGCCCCTTGTAGATAAGTACAGACGTCTCTGTACCGATCAGCGAGACTCTAATAAATCGGCCTGTGTTCCGTGACTCCTATGAACCTAGAGCTCTGATACCAACTTGTCATGACCCCAGTTCACCCTCCATGAACATGTCGTGATGGCACCTAGTTCCTACAACTAGGTAAGCCTAACAATGTGGAAATTAATATAACTTGCGGGAACATTTAATCAAATTAAGCAAAGCTAGAAGAAAAACGGTATATATGTGCCACTTGGCATACTCAAAAACAGAATGCGGAAGTCTACAATCTCATCCCAAAACCCGAAAACTCACGGGAACCACAGGCTAATAGAAGTACTGTAAATGCTCTAATCTCCAGAGTGTCTACATCAACAATATGATAGAATCTAAACGCTACAGATGGAATAAGGAAGGAGACTCTTCGGTCTGCGAACGCTGCAGATATAACTCGAAGTCTTCGTAGCTCTCCCCGCCTCAAGGATAGTGCGCCTGAGTGGAGGTACATGGATCTGCACATGAAAAACATGCGCAGGAAGGGCATGAGTACACCACAGCGGTACTCAATAAGTGCCAAGCCTAACCTCGGTTGGGTAGTGACGAGGAAGGTCAGGGCCCTACTGAGCTAAAATATAATAATAAATTAACAGTATAAAAAATAAGCAGTAATAGTGAGTACAGCAGTGAGATAAGACAGGTTAAACAAGGCAATAGCAAATACACAAGAACGGAACAACCACAGAATAAGTACAGCTCAATACCAATGGTAACAATGAGGATCTCCCAGGATACCGTCCTGTAGTCCTTTTCTCAACCGTCCAGTGGATCTCCCGGGATACCGTCCCGTAGTCCATCATATGTGTATATCCGAAGGATCTCCTGGGATATCGTCCCGTAGTCCAACTATCAATGTGCAGGGAGATCTATCGGGAATCTAACCCGCGGTTCCAAAGTAAAAGTGTAGGGGGATCTACCGGGAATCGAACCCGTAGTCCCAAAGTAAACAAACAAGGGGGGAGCTACCGGAATCCCACATCCGCAGTCCCAATGTAAATGCGCAATCACAACCAGAAGATACACAGAAATGAAGTACAAAAGACAAGCAACATGTAGTTTCACCCAATTTTACAATTTTTGATCCCAAATTCGAATTTTAATGATGGATTTAACTGCAAAATAATGAAATATAACTAGAAGGGATTAAAGAAACGTTACCCAATAGTCTTATCTTCAAAACCCTCTGAAAATCGCCCTTCCCCGAGCTCAATTTGATTTTTCTAACTTGTGAAATCTAACCCTCTACACAGGCATTTCTGCTTCTGCGGACAAGTGACCGCTTATGCGGTCCCGCTTCTGCGGAGCAAGAGCCGCTTCTGCGGTTTTCATTAAAAAGGCGGGGACCGCATCTGCAATAAATGGGTCGCAGGAGCGACACCGCATCTGCGGGGGAACATCTGCTTCTGCGAAAACTTATGAGATACAGGAGCCCGCATCTGCGATGCCTGAGCCGCTTTTGCGGCTCTGCTTCTGCGAGAATAGTACCGCTTCTGCGGTTTCTGAGGGAAAGGGGCAAAGCCACTTCTGTGGCGCCGCATCTGCGGTTCGCAAGCCGCAGATGCAAAAAAAAACAGAAGAGGAACACTTCAGCTGCTGCAACACTACAAAATTCTTCCGTTAACCACCCGAAATCACCTCGAGGCCCCCGGGACCTCAACCAAAAGCACCAATAACACCTAATACCTCATTCAAACTTGTACCGATCCTTAAACCACCTAAAACAACGCCGAAAACTCGAATTAAACAAGGATTTGAGCCTAAGAACTTCAATTTTTATCAAAATACGCTTTCGATCAAAAAGCTAAACAAAACATGTCCAAATGGCCTGAAATTTTGCACACACATCCCAAATGACATGACGGAGCTACTGCAACTTCCGGAATTCCAATCCGACCCTCAGATAAAAAACTTACTATCGGACCGGAAACTTCAAAAATTCAAACTTCGGTATTTCAAGCCTAAATGAGCTACGGACTTTTAAAATACATTCCGAACACGCTCCCAACCCCGAAATCGCCTAACGGAGCTAACGGAACCATCGGATTTCCATTCCTAGTTCGTCTTCACACTGTTCCGACTACGGACCACTTTTCAACACTTAAGCTCTCATTTAGGGACTAAGTGTCCCAAAACTCTCCGAAACCCAACACCGAACGTCCCGGCAAACCAAAATAGCAGAAATGAACTTAGGGGAAGCAGTTAATAGGGGATCGGGGCGCAAATTCTTAAGACGGCCGGCCGGGTCGTCACAGGTACAAAAGCTTTTGAAAATTGGTTCAATACAAGAGGTAAAATACCCTGAATGGTTAGCTAATACTGTTGTGGTTCTAAAAAAGAACAGAAAACGGCGAGTTTGTATAGACTATACTGATTTAAACATGGCTTATCATAAAGATTCATTTCCTTTACCAAATATAGATCAACTAATTGATTCTACTGCAAGTCATGAACTTTTAAGCTTTTTAGACGCGTACTCAGGATATAATCAAATAAAAATAGATCCTTTAGATGAAAAAAAACTTCCTTTATCACAGACAGTGGGACTTATTATTACAAAGTCAGCCATTTGGCCTGAAAAATGCTGGAGCCCCATATCAAAGATTGGTGACGAAAATGTTTCAAGAACATCTGTGAAAACCCATGGAAGTCTACATAGATGATATGTTAGTCAAGTCAGAACAAGCGGGAGATTATTTTCAACACTTGTTAGACACCTTTGAAATTCTTCGCAAGTACAATATGAAGCAAAATCCGGAAAAATGTAGCTTTTAGGCGTGGCT
>NW_017676862.1:8544-37962 GCF_001879085.1 Nicotiana attenuata
ATCGAGCGAGACTATAACGAATAGGATTCTCCTTACGAGGAAGTTGTACCAAATGTTGAAGAGATTACAGGCCACGTACGACAAGGGGAGAATGTTTCTTCCTCAAGCTTATGAGCATTTGTGTTGATGCCTTTCATCGCTCCGAGAGGAGGGTAGCAAACGATCCAAAGGTTTTCTGCAAAAAAATGGGTAGAGTTCTGGTGCAAAAAAGACAATGAAGTACATCAGCCTCCATTAAGGAAAGAAAAGAAGTCTGCGTCGTTTGAAATTCGACACACAATCCTACTGGGTCATAGAGGAGCAGTTTAAATTGGATGACTGCTGATAAGAAGCTCTTACTCCATAAGCAGAGGTTAGGTGACAAGAAAAGACGAGGGAACATACTTGGCTTACTTTTTCTATCTTGTTTGGTTTTGTATTTTTGGCTCCCTTTCAAAAGAAGGTGACTTCATTCATCCCGGGACCTTTAAGATTGCGTGTCATCTTTGCTTGTAAACGAAAAGTCAGCCTTGGCAGTCCCGGTCTTAGCCAAAATAGTATAAGCGGTTTGAACATTGATTCAAAGTGCTCTTTACTTGATCCTGTCCAAACTTGCTTTCTAGCTTCATTATGTGGTATGGTTGGTTAGCCCCATTACTTTAATGACCATTTTTTGTATGCAAAGGGGCTAGTTGTTCCTCTTGGCCGTATGTTTGTCGGTGAAGGTGCTGCTAGATATTTTAGGAAAGAGGAAGCAAGGAAGTGTATTCATAATGGAGAAAATATCGTTTGGAACTTCGGACAGTGCCTTCGCAAATCTGATCCGTACCCACTACTATGATGATTGGTTAAGGCAGATGAATTTCGAGTTAAATTTCTTTATGAGTATTCGCTCGGAATTATTCTTCCTTTGAGTGATGGAGTCGACTTTATTATTGAACCTTACAGCCCTCATCGATTTAGCTGCCAATTTTTCGGTTTTTATCAAGACCACCACCCTGGTTCGCTTGTTGGAGACGAGATTTTCGTGAGGCCTCACTAGAAGAAGGGTTTAAGGCTTGCACGAATTTGTGTTGTTGACTAGAATCTAAGGTCAAGGCAATATTACCTCCTTATTGGGTCCAACATGAAAGAAGTTTACAATCGGCTAATTATAGATCTTAGGTGGCAAGGGCGCATGGAAGCCTTCTTTGAAGACCAATTACATTTTTGATGGAATACTGTTGAGCCAATCGCAAGATACCTTTCAAAGGACCGCAACAAGGATGTCTTAAGTGATTGATAAGTTTCTCTGCTTTAAAGTTCTAAGGTAGTTGAGTTGCGCGCAGGCAACGGACCCCATGGCTACACAAGGTGAAGTTCGAAGAGAAGGAGATCCCTGCTCCAGCTGACAAAGTCTTATTCCATTCGACATAGTCATTGATGCCTCTAACAAGCAAGTTAATCCAAGAGGATAGTGATAGCAGGCAAAGGAGATCAATGTTGGAATAAGAAAAGGCCTTAAACCCAGAGGTCCAAAGCGATGATAGCCTTTCAAGAACACTAACAGCTCGGAACGAGAAGGCTAAAAGAAACATAAAACTTTTCATTTTTTGTTAACCATGGCCAAATGAATTGCCTAAAAGTGTTCTTACATTTTTTTATTCCATGCAGGCTAATAACATTGGAGCGTTTACAAACGAGGAAGGCCACAAGATCATGGTGTAGTTCTATAGCAGGACCGAACCCGCAGAAATCATCTTCCACAGCTAAGGCGGATCAAGAGACTTCAACTTCTATTTCTCATTGATGGAATTAGGGAAAAGTCTAGGCTCTGATTTTGCCTAAACGACCGACAATTGCCAGCTTTCTATTTTTGATTGAAGAAGGATTGTCTTGGATATTCGAAAGGAGTTTATCTTGAAGCTTTGGACTTCAATTCAGCGTAAGCTGAAAACGGTTTAGCAATGCAGACAAGGTCTCTGAACTTGAAGAAAACACTAATTGATACCTTTGAGGTAATGAGATGGGGATTGATGTGGATATTTCTCCCTTTGAGAAACCTACTGGAGTCCCTTTTTTGAGCTTGCGGCTTCATATAAACAAAGACACGCGTCACTTTGTCTGAGAAGGGGAATAGACTGCAATATCAAAGAGGTTGAGAGTACACCTTACAAATGCCATTGATTGGAGAAGAAAGAGAAGGTTTTAGAGAAGTGTACATCTAATCCGTCTAGGTCCTAGTTATAGTGAAGGAGGAATGATAGAGGAAGCTCCGTCAAAAAGAGAAGAACTTAGAAGGCCTTTTAGAAGTTGCTGTGAAAAAGTTGAAGAAGCCAAGTTAGGAGCCTCAAACTGCTAGAAAGGATTATGACGCTGCTGCAATTTGCCTTTGTTGCACTGCTAATGACTTGGCCGGATTTGGAGAGAAGAAGAAATACTTAGAAGCTAATACTTAAAGATTTGGCCAACTACAAGTTGCTTTAGATTAGACATAAACATTTCTTTATTTGTTTTTCCTGTTCTTTCTAGGCATTTGATATTTGTTTAGGATTTCTCATCAGCAATAAAGCTTTCTTTTCGTTCATTTTAGTATTGCGTGTTCTCATTGATATTCCCTTTTTGTTCTTGCCACCCATTTGTTTTAATGTTCTTTCAACGATTCCAAGACTTGTGTGTTGTTTATCACGTATTTCTAAAGAAAACCCGCACTTTTTTCCTTTTTGTAAGGTGATTGACTTAGAATAAAAACTCTAAATGCCTACATAACTTGAATCAAGTCATTATGATAGTTTCATAATATGGATTTTTCTTATTATACTTTATGAAATTTGAAGACTTGGAAGAACTTGAAGACGGTAACTTTAAGACCTAGGCCGGGCTTGAACACTTCAAATTGATTTGTGTAATAGACTTGAAAAAAATCAACTCGATTAGATCAGAGCTTCACTTGAATATTTAGCCTCTTTATTAAAGAAAACTTAAAATCATTTCATCAAAGACCTCATTTGACATTAGAGGGCTTGCTCGCCGTTGAGCATCAAGATAGATAGAGAGTTCAACGAAAAGAATACATGCACACCAAATTTTCAAGTGTCAATCAAATGGAATTCATATTCCATCATACCTCATTTAAATAATGCCTTGGGTAATTATGTGTCACACCTCCTTTTTCTACCGCCGGAACGGTATATAGGAAAGTTTTTCCAATTAAAGTGAACAATATCGAAACGGGGATTATTATTGCAAATTAGAGTCGCCACTTGGATAATTTATTGGAGATGTCCCAAAGTTCACCGGCTTTAAAAATTTCCAAATCGAAGGAAGTTTGACCTGTTTTACAGTCTGCAAAAACACAAGAAAATCCGGGGAAGGAATTCTGGTTAATCCGGGAGAAAGTATTAGGCCATTCCCGGGTTTCCGTGGATTTTAGCACGGTCCTCAACTATTTATTATTTGGCCTAATTATCTGATTTAATTACATATTTTTATACCTATTGTGCATGTTTAACATTTGATCCGCTTTAATTATTTATGGGATTATCTTTGGAACAAGGTTACGGATTGTCGTACACTTGTTTGTTTGCGTACACATTGTGAATCATTATCACGGGAACCGTACCCACGATTTACAACATGTTAAAATTATTTAAACATTATTAGGTTGTTAATGGCCGGGACATAAATGGTACCCCCGAATTTTGGAAAATTTATTGGTACTCATAACTACGTCTAAGGGGAATTTGGATTTTCATAGTTTTTGATTACAAAGGGAGAAACTCTAAAGATAAAAAGATAAAGTTATGTTTTGTCCTAAAGTCTCTGTGAAAAATAAAAAAGAATATTTTTTTTCTGTTATCACTATGTTTCACCAAAAGTAAAAACCTCCATAAAAGTAAAATTTTTTTGCAGATTTTTGGAATGATCATCTTAAAGGAAAACTTCTAAAAGAGGTATCAAAAGAATATTTTTTTTTTGAATTTTTAATCTTAAGTATACTAAAGGAAAATAAAATAAATTTTATTTTTAATTTTGAGTTCTTGAATTAATTTCTAAAAGAAAACCCACCTCAAATTGATATTTTTTTTTTCAATTTCTAGAATTAGTATTCTAAAGAAACTTCTAACGGAAATACAAAAACGTAAAATTTCGTTTTTTTTTTGATTTATAACACATTTTTTAAAAATACAAAATAGGAAGTACAATCACAAAAGACTCAAAAACTTAACTAGACTATGAAAGACTCTAATTACTGTACAAACTAGAAGGTGAAAGACAACATAAAAAGAAAAACAGACTCAAAATATAAAAATAAATAAATAAATAAAATCTTCTTAAGCAACTCCTGAATAAGCGATCCTGACTGAATGGTCCTGGAGCGTCTGACATGCTCAAACTCCGGTAAGTAGATCCACACCTGTATGATAAAATTAGGACCACATAAGGTTAAAGACCTAGAACACTATCTGAGACAATAACACTTCCTATTGGACACATGCAAGATATGATTGAGGCTATTTTTGCAAAATGGCTTATGCGGCCAAAAGGTGGCTAGAAGTGCAAAATTTGGCTAAGACCTCGCGAAGCCAAGAACCTAAGACTCACTAGGAAGATCGGACCCTATGGGGGATGCCTACGTATCCCGCCCCGAAAGACGAGAATCAGGTATACATAGTTCGGGAAGATTGGATACGGGCGAGAATTAAAAAAAAACAACTAATTTAGAGAAAATATATTTTTGTCTCTTTTTTTTTTTGAAAAATGATGAAACATGTAAACTCTTTTTGGATTTTCTTTTTCCTTTTTTTTTATTTTTTTTTGCAAAATCTTTTTTTGGATTTTTCATATTTTTTTTTGTCTTTTTCTTAAAAAAAATGTGAAAGAAAAACATAACTGGGCCCTACTTGCTTTATTTTTTTACTCTTCACCCTCTTTTTTCTCATTTATCCTCAAACCTCATTGGACCGTCAAATGACCCCTTTTATCCTTGAAAATTGCAACATGTAGCACATAGGATGCAACAGGATGGTATTTTATCTTTGGTTACACTTGTCCTAGACGGACCCAACCCCTGTGTTGAGTCTCCAAAGTCAAATGCACATGATGCAATCAAGCGTTCCTACTAGGGATCCGGCATGAGGCTATGTTATTTTAGGTTTAAAACCTGGGTGTATTGTTCTAGACCTGGCTTACCCGAGCGGACAACTCGAGCCGGGAAGGGGAGGGGGGGGGGCAGCGTACCAGTAACCAAAAGATCATCCTGCTTTGCAACTTGTCCGAACCTCGTTCAAAATTAGGGTATGACACTAACAGAAAAGAAGTCACGCCAGCGTGCCCTTCCTAGAAGATTAGAAGGGATGGGTTTCACAGCAATTTATACACAGTTCAAATAATATCAAAGCGGTAAAAAGCGACATTTAGCACATTAGGCCCAAGCATGTAATAAAAATCAGATAATAAATAAAAGCCACATATAACAATTATTCTAAGCTCGAATTCTGAACCCTGAACTAGAAGTTCTGGGTTACTGTCCCCAACAGAGTCGCCAGAGCTGTCACACCTCCTTTTTCTACTGCCGGAAGCGGTATAGAGGAGTTTTTCTAATTAATGTGACAATAATCGAAATGGAATTATTTATTCAAATTCAGAGTTGCCACTTGGGATAATTTATGGTGTCCCAAGTCACCGGTTTAAAATCCCGAATCGAGGAAGTTTGACTCTGTTTTACTGTCCGCGAAACACAGAAATCCAGGTAAGGAATTCTGTTAACCCGGGAGAAGGTATTAGGCATTTTCGGATTCTGTGGTTTTAGCACGATCGCTCAACTATTATTATTGGACTAATTATCTGATTAATTACATATTTTATACCTATTATGCTTTTTTAACCTTTGACCGCTTTTAATTATTTATGGGATTATCTTGGAACAAGTTACGATTGTCGTACACTTATTTGTTTGGTACACATTGTGAATCGTGTCACGGGAACCGTACCCACGATTTATAACATGTTTAAATTATTAACATTATTAGTTGTTATGGCCGGGTCACATAAATGAACCCCCGGATTTGGAAATTATGTACCATAACTACGTCACGGGAACCGTACCCGTACATATGATAATTTTATTATAAACGCGCCTAAAGCAAACTACGAGGTTCATGAATTGTTATTTCGATATCTATTAATTTACAAGAGATCCAGTAACTTAACAATTACGTTGGGCCACATACCATCTCTTTAACTATAATATATGATCTCGCTATTCCAAAACTCACATGAAAAAAAACCTTTCAATCCCACAACCACAAAGAAAGATTCAATTATTCTGTTCTATATGCTGAAACAAAAATTCCCAAACACTCTTTTATGCATAAATAAAAGTCAGTCTTGTTCATATCAGAGAAAAGTGAATACTACAAGTATTCTAATATTCATGAGTAATCTACGAACAATTGATAGCAGCCGAATAGGAGTCAACCAAACGGATTTATAACGTCTGCTAATTCAACTCATCCAAACGGGCAAATTACAACAATATGAGTCCACATAAGCCATATCTAAAATGAAACAACATAATATGACAAATAATGGAAGCAAACAACCACTTAAAACTTCAGATTTGATTCATCAGTTAAACAAAAAAATATCACGAATGGAAGGCTCAAAATACTAGTATCACGTAAGTCGTAAAACGGCAACAATCATAGAAAAGGAGAGAGTTGATCAAACGTTCATCACAATGAACAATAATGCAGTGAAGTAACGGCAAGCTGAGAAATGAACCTTTATTGCATGAAGGATTTCCAACATCTAAATCTTACACCAAGCACGCAGAGCTGCTAGAAAGACAGTAAAGTCACCGGCGAAGGAGGTGACTACGGCCAAAATGAACAACAATGGTATATGGCTGCCGGAAATGTTATTTCTCGGCCAAAAACCAACCAATCCGAATAATAAAACAAGGAAATGGGATAGGGGAAGTGAGGCAGCGAGGTGATGGCCGGTGTCAATGGAGGTTTTTGAGATGAGTGTCACGGCTGAAGGGTCTGTGTGTTGTTGCGTTTTCCGGTGAGTTCGCCGCCGGTTCTGTTGCTGGCAGCGTCGCCAGGAGAGGAACGAGTTGGTGAGGGAGACGGGCTGCTGGCTCTCTAGGTTTTTTGGTGTTCTTTCTAGGGTTAAAGTCTTGGTTAGGAAGATGAAGAGAGCAGCAACTGGTCGTTTTTGTGCTGAAGGAGATAAAGTCTCATAAGGTTCTCAAAATCAGAAATAAAGGCCCCCCCCCCCCCATTTTTTTGTCTCTTAGGGTTGCTTTTAAGTCTAAGTCTAGGATTTTAGTGGTATTGGTCTTGGGTTATTATGGGTTAGGTCCGAAAATTAGGCCTAAAAATGGGTTGTTTGAGCCCAAATTTTTTTCTTTCTCCGTGAACGAGACTAAAAATACAACTTCATTTACTAATTAATCCTATTTAAGTAAAATAACTATTAAAATAAGACTAACCGTTAAAACAAATACTATTTTTTGATTTTCATATATCATATTAAATAAAATAAGGTGCTAATTTTGTATTATTTTTTTAGTTTACGAAAGGTATATAAACTAAAAGCAACTAAAAATAAGAAATATTTTTGTAAATTTTATTTTTTATGATAAAATAAAGTAAAAGAGTTAAAACAAATTGAAGTAGCGATATTTAGGTCCTAAACTAAATATTTTAAGCTAAAAATGTGTAAAATCTCGAGGAGCGTAAAAAATTACATGTCTACAATATGTATTTTTGAACTCATATAACTGAACTTAGAATGAAACTCTAAGCTGCCTACGTACCTCGGTGAAGAGAATCAAGTGATTCCGTATTGGGTGATTTTTTTTTGTTTTTTTATGTCCTAACTTTTGCCTAGGCCGCCTTTCGAGGTTTTCAACCTAGCGGACCTTTTTTTTGTGGGTCGTGCACAGTTTATACTCTTGCGGGCCAGGAGTAACATGCAGTTTATGCTCGTGCATTAAGGAGCATATTTGTTTTCTTCAAGGATAGTATTTCTTAATGAATTTCCCATTGATGGGGCCAATCCGCAAACCTTTTGAGTCAACTATCTTGTAAGTGCCACTTGAGTATACCTCTTGCACAATATATGGTCCACCCCATTTAGCAGAGAATTTACCCCCAGATCAACGAGAGGTAACAATAGGCCTTTTGACCACAAGAACTTGGTCACCCACTTGGAAAGATCTAAGGCGCACCCTTTTGTTAAAAGATCGAGATAGGCGAGCTTGATAACATTCAAGTCTTTGTTGAGCTTCTAGCCTTTTTTCATCAAGAGCTTCCAATTCTTCAAGGTGTAACCGAGCATTTTCTTCATCAGTGAGTCCTTCTTGAATGGCAAGCCGCAATGATGGGATTTGACGCTCAAGTGGAAGGACCACTACAACTCCATAAACAAGTGAATAAGGAGTCGCTTGCGTTGGTGTGCGATATGTGGTCCTGTATGCCCAACATGACAAACTTGATAGGATTCGCTCTTGAGACGAGTCGCACAACGTGAGCCTAGAAGTAATGCTTCAGCTTCTGAATGGAGAAGACAAGTGCCAAACATAACTTCTCGATAGGTGAATACTTGATCTCATTTGGCGTCATCATCCTACTCATGTAATAAAGTGCATTTTCTTTGGCTTCCTTGTTTCCTTGAGCTAGAAGCGCTCCTACTGACCTTTCTTGTGCTGAAATGTATAATATTAATGGCTTTGCAGGTATGGGGGCTGCCGGTACTGGAGGTTTCATCAGATAAGACTTAATGCTTTCAAAAGCATTTCTGCAAGCTTGGTCCCATTCAAAAGGAACCCCTTTCTTCATGAGGCAACTAAATGGTTGGCATCTTCCAGCCAGATTCGAAATAAATCTTCTAAGATATGCCAACTTACCTTGTAAGCTTTTTAACTCATGAATATCCTTAGGCTCGGGCATTTTCAAGATAGTATCCACCTTATCTTGATCAATTTCGATACCTCGGTGTCGAACAATAAAACAGAGGAACTACCCAGAAGTAACTCCAAAGGAGCACTTCAATGGATTCATTCTGAGTTGGCATCTCCGAAGCCGTTCAAATACCATCCTCAAATCTTGCGAGTGATCATCTTTCTTCCTTGACTTTACCACCAAGTCATCAACATAACACTCCACATTTTTATGAAGCATGTCATCAAAAATATTTTTCATGGCACATTGATATGTAGCGCCAACATTCTTCAAACCAAAAGGCATTACCTTGTAGCAGTATATACCTTTAGGGGTGCGAAAGGCAGTATGTTCTTCATCCTTCGGTGCCATGCGAATTTGATTATATCCAGATGAACCATCCATGAAAGACATCGCCTCGTATCCAGTCGTTGTATCAATCATGACCTTAGTGATAGGAAGAGGAAATTCATCCTTAGGACAAGCATTATTTAGGTCCCTAAAGTCAACACAAACTTAGATTTGGCCATTCTTCTTTCTTACAAGGACGATGCTTGAAATCCATGTAGGATATTTAACTCTACGAACAAAACCAGCCTCAATAAGCTTGTTAACTTTGGTTTCAATCAAGGTAACCAGTTCAGTTCTGAAGCGACGTTGTGCTTGCTTCATAGGACGAGCACCTCGTTTGAAAGCAAGATGATGAACAACCACCTTGGGGTCTAAACCTGGCATTTCTTTGTAGCTCCAAGAAAATACGTCTTTGAACTCCTTAAGTACCTTTATTTATTTGCCCTTTTCATCACTAGTTAGAGAGGCACTTATATATGTGGTCTTTGGATCTTCAACTACTACAAGATTGACTTCTTTTAGCGCATCAACCGTTGTCTTCACCCCTTCTTCAAGCTCTGGTGGTGCATCTTTAGCGTCTTCATCCTCTTGAGTATCACCATCATTGAAACATATGTGATGACATACATGAATATCAAGGCACTTTTCCTCGACTTTTGTATAAGATGAAGCATTTTGTTCATCATGAATGGTGATATGATATGATGACTCCACACTTTCTTCATATTTCTCTCGTTCTTTAGTGTGGACTATAGTATGAGCTTTTGCTTTGAGGACCTCTTCGCACGAAACTACAAGTTTGGTCTCTCGCCTCATTCTAGAAGAAATCAGACTTGGGCAATCTATGGTCAAAATCTCCTTTTACGCGAAGATAGGTGCTCCAATCCTTTTATCGCTTCCATGACGCTTGTTTTCCTTTTTCAGTGGTCCCAACCTATCAAAGACTGAGGTCCTTGGTTTCGTAAGTCGATCAAGCACATAAGGCTTCTTATTATGCTTTGTAGACACTTCTTTAGCAGTAATGTAGTTACAACTTGCCCTTTTAATGGAGAAACGGATTGGCGGCGGTTGTTTGTAACCCAATCCTTCACGTGATTGCTTCAGTGGGTACTCTTTCTCCATCATCATCTTTTGAGTAGGGTTTGAAGCTTCCGACGGGAGCTTTCCCAACTTGGATGGTTCATTGGGATCATATCCAGCTTTTGCTAATAACTTGTAGGCGTTTGGGTCAAAGCCCTCATCTGTGTGCTTTGTAGGAAGTGCTAGATTTAGAAGCGAATTGTGGTTTGATGATTTGAAAAACCCTTTAAGCAACTTTGTAGACGACTTAATTGCATCAATTCGCTTGATAGGAAGGGTCAAGTCTCCTAGCACCTTACCTTGTAATTCAGAAGATGGATCTTCAACTTTCCTTGCCTTTAGGACATAGCGAAGAACAGGAGTCACTTTCTTACTTGAAGATGCCTCATTCATCTTGTTCCTATCATGAAGCACCTGATCTTTTTCAACTGTAATCTTTTCCTTTCTAGTTGAGACATCAACCTTCTTTACAACACTTTTGGTCAACATCACATCCTCAACCTTAACCTCCTTTGAGACATAATTCTTTAAGTAGAATTTTGCATCGGCAAAGTATGATTCAGCCTCGGTAAAAGGCTTATCATCAGCAACTATCTTCTTTTCGACCCCACCTTCGCAATATTTCAAGCACTGATGGTAGATGGATGAAACCACTTTGTTCTCGTGTATCCATGGCCTTCCCAACAAGATATTATATGAGGTTTTTGCATCGATCAAGTGCATCCATGCACTCGAATGCAAATCTCCCATATTTATTTCCAATTTGATACCCCTATAGCTCTTTGCCCCCCTTGATTGAACCCTTGAATCATCAAATGACTTTCACATAGTTTATCAATCGGTATGCCAAGCTCTTTGACATTACGAATTGGGAGAATATTGATACCAGACCCATCATCGATCAAGATTCTACTTATTCTCTGTTTTCGCACAAAGCCAACCATAAATAAGGGGCGATTATGGTATGTTTCACCAAGCAAAAGATCATCATTAGTAAATGTGATTTTTGCATCACAAATGTCCATTTCTTCAGAATTCCCAGTGTGTTTTTCAGGCAAGGGAGGTGGCAGCAATGATGGATCCTCCTTCTTTGTCTCTTCTTCATCTATCTTACAACATGAGGCCTTGATATATTCATGGGAAGCTCACGGGTGTAACCAGCTTGGAAGGAATTCCTCCAGTGTCACTGGACGACGTAGCCTTTGATAGTGATTCTCTGCCATTTTTGCTTTCTTCCAGTTCTTCTTTATCATTTTCTTCTTGGGTCTTTTCACCATTTTTACCCTAGTCAACTGCTTATTTGACTCCCTTTGTGAATTTGTCTTGCAGCGTCTCTGCCAAGTCACAAGAATCCAACCTTCATCATCAATTTGATCATCACGTGATTCACCTTTCTCTTGAGATCTTTCCTCCACTATTAGTTCATATGCCATAGGGAGAAGCAATGGTTTGCTCACATCGATAGGTTCAAAGTCACCAAATTTAATCATATTTGGTGATGATGCAGCGTGGATGCCATCACATTCATGTACTTCGACAAAATTGCAAAGGACAATGGGATCAAGTGAACAAAAAATGAAAGAGACTTGATTCGAACTGTCTTTCTCATCCTTAAGAAAGATTTTTCCTTCAGCGCCCAAGTCCATGACTTTCTCCTTGAAGACAAAGCACTTTTCAATAGGGTGGCCAATCAACCGATGGTACTTGCAATAATTTGGATTATTAGTATTTCCACCTTCGTCTGGCTGCTTCATTTTGGGTAGCTCAATGAGTTGCAACTCAAGGAGTTCTTCAAAAATCGCTGGGACATTGGAGTCCAAGAATGGATATTCTTTCGCTTGCATTTCCATCAGAGTTAACTTTCGGCCAACTTTATCCTGTAAGGACTTTGTCTTCACACTTTGCTTCTTACTCACTTTTGTAGTGACCTTTAATGGAGAGGCATTAATATTCATTGATTCCTTACTCTCAGACTTCGGCACAAACTTGACTCCTTTCTTTATTTCTTGTTTATCCTTCACTTTGCGAGGTTCATAAACAGGTGGCCATTGATTTCCACTTGAAGACATACTTAGCTCCATATCATGAGCACGTGTAGCCAATTCTTCAAAAAAGGCTTGATACCCTGTAGGATGTAGCGAAGTCCCCAATGCATTCCTTGGATGCACATTTCTATTCCATAAGCTTCACTAAGTCTATCTTTACAATTGAGGCTCGCATTCCTCCATCGATTGATGAAATCAACAACTGGTTCATCCTTCTATTGACGTGTGTTTGTGAGTTCAACCATACTTACAGTGCGCCTTGTGCTATAGAAGCGATTGAGAAATTCATGTTCAAGTTACTCCCAGCTATCGATGAAACCAGCCTCGAGATCGGTGTACCAATCAAAAGCACTTCCTTTTAAGGAACAAACGAACTGCTTGACAAGATAATCTCCATCGGCTCCAACATTATTACAAGTTTTGACGAAGTGTGCAATGTGTTGCTTCGGATTTCCTTTACCATCAAATTGTTGAAACTTTCGGGGTTGATAACCTGTAGGCATCTTCAAACTATCAATTCTCGCAGTGTATGGCTTCGCATATGCGAGTGAAGACTTGGCAGCAACATCGTACTTATCTTTGATGGTTCCCATAGATAAGTCTTTCAATTGGTCAATGGAAATAACCCAATCAGATGAAATCTGAAATTCTTTAGGAGCCGTTGTCTGTCTTGCAGATGAGTCTCCCTTATCTTGCATCATTGGGGGGCTTTCCAGGTGCATGACTTGAATCTCCCTCCATCATGCTTTCAACTCTATCTGTCAGCTTGACAATTTGATTATCTTGATCTTGCATATGCTTCATTAACCCTTCAATTGCCTTTGTTAAATTTGTGAGTTGTTCTTCAACAGTTGAAGTATTAGTCATCATTGCTTAGATAACTGTTGTGGATGGTGGAGCAAAGCACGGATTTTCTCTTACATCATACTTTGAGTGGAACAACTCACATGGAGTGCATGGAGCAGATCCAGTGATCAAGACATCATCATCATCATCATCCTGTGTGATGAGATTCTTATTTCTAGAAGGGCTAAGTAGAGCCAATGTTTTTTCAACAATTTCAGCAATGTTCGCTCCTTCTTCCAATTCAGTTGAAAAGGATCTTGCCCCCTTTGAGGATTGAATATCAAAGATAGGAACTGATGCAGACGGCATTTGAAATGCTTGTTGTCCCAGCAAGTTTGCTTTGTTCCTAGTGACAGGTCCTACGCTTTCCATAGTAGCATCCAGCAAGTTTTCCACATCAGATGAAAACATGGAATCCGTAGCCTTAGCAGTAGTGAGTTTGAAGTTGATCTTCTTATGAGCCATTTCTGTGTTCTTAAAATTTGGTAATTTGAAGATATGAGAGGTAGATATTGTCCCACTGGGCATGCCAGAAATTTGTAACAACAAATTTTTTTGTCGAGAAAAATAAATAATCAAGACTGGAAAATTGCGTAACAAATGTAGTATTTGATTTCAATAAATGAAAGTGTTACAATCTCTATGGTATTCCTCTGATTCTTCAAGAATGTAAAGTATCTTAATGAGCTTGACTTTGATTTGATTCAAGGGCTTGTAAAGCTTGATCTTGAATCTCCTTCTTGAACTTGAATTTGGATTTGATCGCGAACAAGTAATTTGATCTTGAACGCCTTGGTATTTGACTTGGCTTCATTCTTGAACTTGAACTTGAACTTGAACTTGTAGCTTGAGTGCTTGAACTTGTAGCTTGTAGAGAAATCTGCGGTGTTTGATCCACGAGCTCTCTGCTTACATTTTGTTATCACTTCTGGTGTCTTCTGGTTGTATGTAGACCTCTATTTATAGTTGTAGGGAGTGATGTAGCTCTGCGACTTGATTGGTCTGTTTGAACTGACCAATACCATCCAGACACTTGGCATGATTTAATTGGATCATTTATTTGGCTTGGATTGCCACATTACTTGACACATGTCATGATTTCATTGGCTCATTTGCTTGTCTTGAATTGCCACATCACTTGACACATGGCACGATTTCATTGGCTTATTTATTTGTCTTGGATTACCACGTCACTTGACATGTGGCATAATTTTGTTGGCTCGTTATTTTGACTTGGATTGCCACATCACTTGACACGTGCCATGAGCCTGGGCTTTAAGATGGGCTAATAGCCATTTGGACCTTGGGCTAATGAAGTGGGCTTATCATTAATTTGTAGTCCAATTAAATGTAATAGCACAATACTTATATTTTGGATTTAAATAATTAACCCAATTTACTAGCCACAATATTTATTTGGATTAGTGTCTTGAATTTAATATGGTTCGAACAACTTGTAATTTAAAATCCAACCAAATTTATATGCTTACAATCTCACTTCGGAGAAACTGAGTTTTATGTGAAATTTGAATTTGTATGAGAAATTAAGTGGGTAGCATATATTCTTGTTGGAAATATCAATACAAAGTTGAATCTGAAGTTTGGAGGCGATTGAATTTAATTTGAAATCTGCTAAAACTTTGAATCTGTTCAATTATGCTTTTTGATTCAACTGCGATTGGTGCTGTAGATTGACAAAGTTGTTAAGAAATTATTCAGTAAAAGCAAAGTAGAGCATCTTATAAGAAAAATTCACATATGTATTATGTATTTATCCTACTTGTCACAGACTCACAAGTATATGTATTATGTATTTCGTTTCAAATATTTATTCAGAGATATTGGAAAATAAACTTTGTTTGACTTTCAAAAAAGGAAATGAAAACCAAAATGAGTTTTCAAACACACTGTTTTTCTTGGATAAAAAGAAAAAAGAAATCTAAAATCCAACCCAAACGCCTATGGGTTGTCATGGGAACTAGTACATGATATCTCTTTTCAAAAAAAAAATGCGGAAAAACATAAGTAAAAGAAAAGGAAAATAAATATTTTGTAAACAGTAGCATATCTTTCTTTTTTTTTCTGTTTTTGTAACTGAAATTTCGTTTGTCATGGCTTAAAATAGGTAATACACAACTGGAAGAAGACTTATTAAAAGAGGAATGGAGAGAAAATAGAAAAAAGATGTAACTAAATCCCCTAATTTAAGGCACTAACAATGGATTGTCCATAATTTGTAAGTAATCCTTGTTTAGGGCGGGTAATAAATAAAATTAATAAGTTTCAAATATTTTAAAGGAAGGAAAAAAATCCCTAGATATAGCCCAACTCCAAAATGCTCGTCTAAGTTGTTGCTGCGTACGTATATATATTTTTATTTTATTTTATTATTATTTAGGTTTAACTATTTAATGTCAAGTCTTATGCTTGATGATGATGAATTAAGATATTGGAAATTATGTTTTATATTTTCAAAATACTATATCACTTTTATTTTTAGGCATCTCCGTAGTTGTGACGGGGGCAGAAAAGGTTGGGCCTCCAAGGTTGAGCAATGAGTAGTGGCGGACGTTGATTGCTTTGTTGAATAACCAACAGATAAGTTCAAGGTAAAGAAAAATTATGTAGCTTGGATTATCGATATAGGAGCGACGAATCATATGACAAGAGGTTTAAAATTATTACATAATGTGCGAAAAATTATGCGATGTCGTATGAGTTTGCCCGATGGGAGTAATGTTGTAGCGACCATCGAGGGTTCAACAAAACTTGAAGGAAATTTGGTCCTAAAAATACTCTTTGTATTCCCGGCTTAACATGAAACTTGATTTATGTATCTCAATTACTCGATTAATCGGATCGTTTGGTCCTTTTCACTAAACTTTTATGTATTATACAAGACCGCACCTCGAGGATACAGATTGGAGCGGGTGAATGAAAAGATAGACTTTACTACTTCTGGATAAACTGTAACGACCCGACATGTCGTTTTGTGAATTAGCATCTCGTTCGGAGGCTTAAGGCCTCGAGCAACTTCAATTTATGTATTATGACTTGCCGTGTGGTCGAGTTTGGTTTTCGGATGATTCGGGGTAAATTTGGGAAGAACAATTCGTGTTTTAGAAGCTTGAGTGAAAAGAGTTGACCGAAGATTTGACTTTTGTCTAGACGACTTCGGAATGGTGTATTGATGATTTCAATAGTTTCGTATGGTGATTTCGGACTTAGGCATGCGCCCAGATTTAAGTTTTTGAAGGTTGAGAGGTTTGACTGAGAGTTGACCTTGATGATATCGGGTTTGAATTTTGATTCCGGAAATGGGAACAGGTCTGTTATGTCGTTTATGACTTATGTGCAAAATTTGAGTTTAATCGGAATTGGTTTGATATGTTTCGACACAAGTTTTGGAAGTTAAAAGATTTGAAAATTCATAAGTTGGATTCGAGGTGTGATTCGTAATTTGGACGTTGTTTGATGTGGTTTGAGGCCTCGAGTAGGTTCGTGTTATGTTATTTAACTTGTTGGTATGTTTTGATGGGATCCCGATTGGCTCTGGTGAATTTCGGATGAGGTTCAGATTGTTTGGTTCATGTTGTGTGAAACTGTTTTTGGGCAGGACCTGGTATGGTCACACCTGCGGAACTTTTGGCGCAGGTGCGACGCCGTTGAAGTGGCACACTGTTCGCAAAAGAGAAAATGGGAAGTTGGGCGTGAGGTCGCAGAAGCTAACATTTGTGCGCACTTGCGACATTGCAGGTTTAACTTGGAAAGTAGTAGCGAGGAGCTTCGCAGATGCGCATTTGGGACTCGCACCTGCGATTGCGCAGAAGCGGAATAGAGTCCGCAGGTGTGAGATGTCAGTTTTCCAGTGGACTTCGCATAAGTGAAATATTTTTCGTAAAAGCGACGACGCATATGCGGCTACTACCCCGCATGTACGAACCTGGGCAGATTGTTAAGAGTCGAAGTTGGCCATTTTTCTTCATTTCTTTTGAGATTGGAAGTGTCGGTCTTGGGCAATTTTGGAGGGGTTTTTCACGAGCTTGACTGGGGTTGGTGTTCTACATCCGAAATTGAATATATTTCATGATTATGCGGAGCCAGGTATTGGAGATATCGGACTCAGTCAGAGTTAGCTTGTTGATCGCGATGATTTGAGGTAGATCTGCTTGTCGTCGCAGTCCATTGTAGTCCTTTGAAAAAATAGTGATATTTTGAATAAAAGTTACGATGTATATCATCGGGCTAAACAAACAAGAGACAAATTTCCGTTGAGTAATAACAGAGCTTCTGGCATTTTTGAGTTGATTCATTGTGATTTGTGGGGATCTTATCAAACAACTTCATCTTGTGGTGCATCATATTTTTTTACTATTATAGATGATTACTCACGTGTTGTATGGATTTCTTTTATTGATTGACAAGAAAGAAGTAGTGCAAACTATGAAAATTTTCTTTGCTATGATAGCCAGACAATTCAATAAAAGAATAAAAACCTTCAGGAGCGATAATAGAACAAAGTTCACATGTATGAGAAACTATTTTCTTGAATGTGGGACTATTTTCAAACTTCATGTACAGGAACTCCCCAACAAAATAGGAGACTGAAAAGAAAGCATCGCCATATCTTGAATGTAGTTAATAGTAGGCTAGAAACTCGTATTTTAGTTATAGTGTGCACTCTAATCACTGTATTTTACTTGTGATTAAGCTTAAATAATGGTGATTTGTGCTTAGTACGTGTTATATGCCTTGCAAGAAATGATTCCGAGCTAATTTTAACAAGTTGGAGCTTTGAAGTCTGAGTAAAAGCCCAAAAAATTAAGTCGGGATCACGTTCAGGGGTCGAGGACCAAATCTGGATATCCAAAAGTGAGGAAAAAAATTACTATGAGAAAATTGCAATACCGCACCGCACCATGCGTAGCAGGGCGCGGGACGCTAGTGCGAAATTCCTGTAGAGTGAAAAATAGGCCTCTGAACTTTCCCACTAATGCAGCGCATGGTGCATCACCCGGTGTGCCGAGGGAGAAAATACACTACCGCGGTGCACCGGGCGATGCACCATGTGCCACATTAGTGGGAAAGTTTAGAGGCCTATTTTTTTACTCTGTAGGAATTTTGCACTAGCGCCCCGCTACGCATGGTGCGGCACGGTAGTGCAATTGTTTCAGAGTAATTTTTGTTTTCTCACTTTTTGACATCCAGACTTGGTCCTCGACGCCCGAACGTGATCCCGACTTAATTCTTTAGGCTTTTACTCAGTTTTCAAAGCTTCAACTTGTTCAAATTAGCTCCAAGTTATCTTAATAGCTCGGAATCATTTCCTGCAAGGCATAAAACACGTAATAAGTGCAAATCACAATTATTTAAGCTTAACCACAATTAAAATGCAGTGATTAGTGTGCAAACTATGACTAAAATACGGAATTCTAGCCTACCATCAACACCCAGACTTAAGACCATTGCTCGTCCTCGAGCAATCAAACTGCACTTCACATAGAGATGAACTTCTTATCAGACAACTTCCCTAATGCATTATGCCAAGAATATTTAAAGCAGACTAAGAACCCTATCATAGCATCCTATCCTCAAGACTCGACTAAAAAATATCACGTATTTTTCAAAAATCCGCTCATTTACTCTAAAATAGAGGCCAAAGACATTACATTTCCTTTGCATATTGTGTTCCCTCACACCAAAGATAGAGAGTAGTTCCAAATAAAATAAAATTCAAGAACAAATAGGAACTCAAGATAAAAAGAATTAACTCACTCTCAGAAAAAAGTTCATGTGCCATAGAAAACGTACCATATGATTGCCTGTAGTGTAGAACTCTACTAAATTGAGCTCATTCAATCAAGGATCAAGTAGGACTTTATTTTATCCATGTGGGGAATGTGGGCCTTTCCCACATCGGTGGCATAAAGCTACTTTATGGGCCTTTTAAGTTCTTGTCCTCTTTAAATATTTGATTAATAATATACACTATTAAGTGTATGTGAAAATACGATGGTTATTAAATTAATATTTTTATTTTTATTTCTATAACAGAAAATCAATTTTATTTGAATTTAAAATTTAAATAAACATACACATTAGTTAATGAAATAAAGTGACTTCTCGGAAAAGGCCTAACTTTTTCCCTATAAATAAACGTGAGAATCCCTACAAAGATATTCAGAAAATCTGCAAGTATCAAATAGTGGCTTGTTGTATCCTGAAGAAGATTGTCTGTATTTTCTCCAAATCTATATATGGCAATAACTTCTTTAAGAAAAATCGTTCTCACGCCTCAAGCCTTCTCAATCTTGTTTTCAATTACTGTTCTCTAATAGTAGTGACTTAGCATGCTACATCACTTGGGCTTATGACACGATTTATTGGTACTTGGTTTCACTTGGCGCGCCATGTCATTTGACGCATTGCCTAAATCTTGGACTAATAATGCAGACTCATCTTTGTAGGCCGAATCAAAGGACTAGACTAATGATCTATTTGAGATAATATTTAGGAATCATATTGTAAATCGTTTCCAACCACCAATCCATCTATATAAACATACTCATAAAACATTCATCAATAATAGACCCTAAACATATGATTTCCAATGTTCTCGTGTTAATACCAATGTTAATGGGGTGAAATTAATATAAATAGACCCATGAAACTCACCTAGTATATTGGAAGATGACCCAAGGTTTGCCCATTTCAAAAAGTTGTGTTTTAAACCAAAATTTTTGAAATATTCATTGAATTTCAAATATTGTCCAAAATGTAGTAGTGCTTCCTACGAAATATTATGTGGTCCGTTTAGGGGATGGTAAACAAGACTCACAGGGTACCCGTGGAGATACTTAGCTGGTTTGAGCTTGCCATATCAAGTGTCAGGTGTTGAGTATGCAGGCAACAAAGCCTGTGGGTAGATTTCAGACTTCGCGAGGACGGTGGGTCCAGTAGATATAGTCCGTTAACTCCCTCCGGCGGGAGTCGACTATCTTCAGACTTTCAGTTGTTTAGATACTTTATTAATTCAGGGGAATGCCTCGAAGATATTTCTTTAGTCTTAATCCTTAGTGTGTTGGTGGAGAAAAAGCTTGACACTAGGACTATCATCAAGGTGACAGGGCATGACACGTGGACCATCAACAAAGTGACCGGTGGCATTTCTAATTAGATGGGTTAAAGAACTCAAGAAGGCACGGGAGAAACACCTCCAGGATTTCTCTAGAAAAGGAACTGGCTCTGACAGCTGGAGAGAAGAAATAGGAGCGGAATGTATAAAGACAATTAAAGAAGGAAGATGCACGAATATGTTATAAATAAGGAAGGGAAATCGACATTAATCGTGGTTACGGGAAATCATTAGTCAAAAATGCTTCCGTTACAATTATATATGGTAACGGGTAATCAAGGCAATTAATGTCATTAACAAGCCCGAATTAAGTAAGGAAAATATTATAATTGTGTACTCCTATATAAGGGCCTAGCTTCATTTGTAATAGCATCTGATTATCGTTGAAATATAAGCAATTATTCTTTACTTTATTCATAAGGTTCTAACCACAATTCTGGGAGTGATTATCAATCTACTTCGAATTTTCTTTCCTTGTCTATTATGTCCATTATTTGTCTTATTCTTTAAACTATCGAAAAATTGAAGTAAATTATGGTTATCAGTAATTCGATTTCTTCTTGTTATTGAATTTGACCGAGAAATCTATTTTTGAGTTAAACAAATTGGTTCAGTTATCGGGAATCTAATAATCTATTCACTTTTCAAACTTCATTTAACAACCAAATATGTCAACCGCTAACGAGAAACAACCAGCTGAATCAACAAGATGGAAATCCACCACATCACACACGCATGGGATCTTCTCGGCAATCCCGTAAAAGTTCACCTGAAAGGTCTACTTCGCGCGCTGATGGTCAGCATGAAGGCGACCAAACCATTGAGCAGGATGCTCTGAAGAAATTGATTGCAGAACATTTGAACGATGTACTGTAGGTTTTTGTCAGAGGATTACCCAACGCAACACAAACTCCTCCACCAGTTAATACACCAACTTTAGAGAACCCGCATTCGGGGCTTGATAACTTTGGAAGTGGAGAAATGCCCAATGAATCCCACGATGGAGGGTTAGGTACATCAAATAATTCTAGTTTATAAAGTCAGTGCTAACTTTGCAGAACCAGCTAAAGGAGCAAAACGAGCGTATAGAGAAAATACCCGGCGTACCTCCCTGATCAAAGGTGTGGATATTGACAAGTATTCACAACAACCCTGGAATTCCCAAAAATGATGGGACGCTGAACCCCGGGATCACGTAACCGCGTTCACCACCGGCTTGAAAAGCAATGATTTAACCAAGCAGGAGATTATATCAGTTTTGGTTCAAAAGTTTGGCGAAACGCTCACAAAAGGAGCGTTAAATGGTATTCTCTCTTACCTGAAAATTCCATTGATTCTTTTGCTGAACTTGCAGATTTATTTATAAAAGCACATTCGGGGGCTAAAAAGTTGAAAAAAGGATGGAAGACATCTTCAAAGTTAAACAAGGGAGTACAAAATTGCTCAGGGAATTCGTAGACAGATTCCAACGAGTAAGGTTGAAAGAAAGTTTGCGAGAGTTTCCTGCAATAACTTGGAATGATGTATGTCACACCTCCTTTTGCTACCACACCCCGGAAAGGTATAATAAATGGAGTTTTATCAATTAAAGGACAATCGAAACGGGATTCATTTTTATTTAAAATCAGAGTCGCCACTTGGGAGATTTATGGTGTCCCAAGTCACCGGTTTGAATCCCGAATCGAGGAGAAGGTTTGACTCTGTTTAACAGTCGCGAACCAGAAATCCGAGTAAGGACTTCTGTTAACCCGGTAGAAGGTGTTAGGCATTCCCAGGTTCCGTGGTTCTAGCACGGTCGCTCAACTGTCATATTTGGCTTAATTATCTTATTTAAAACAATTATGAACCTATGCGCAAATTTTAACTTTTTAACCGCTTTTATTCATATTTTTAAAGAGAATTGCAACGTCGTTAAAACACGTCTCGAACCACGTCACATAAATGCACCCGTGATTTTTGACATATTTTAACTTCGTTGGGATTTGGATTTGGGTCACATAAATGTGCACCCGAGTTTAGGAAAGTAGATTATTAAATACGCGCCTAAAGCAACTACACATTTTTAACTTTGCGAGGGCCATGGAAATTTCAACTAATGGCACGCCTCGATTTCTAAAGGATTCAAATTAATTAAGTGAGGGACATGGGTTTGAAGACTTTGTTTATGCATGGCGCGCCTCAAACTATTTCAAAGGAAAAGAACTGTATTTAGCTAAGGCAAACTTTATTACTCCTATTTATATCTAAAATATTAAGTATCACAACCACGTCACGGGAACCGTATCCGTAGTTGTGATATTTTAATTACATGCCCAAGTCAAACTGATAGCTCAATCTGCTATTTTTAGGCTGACAACACAAGAACTTCAATATTTCTAAATTCACAAAGTCCAAGGAAGAAGACATAGTAGTTATTAGGCATTTGAACTAACGAGGCCATAAAAATAAAGAAGCACTAAAATCCAAACAACTATATCTACTAGCATCATGAGTAAATTTAAGTCTAACTACAAAAATAGGATTACAATAATTGAACAGCCAGCTATTCCTAGACCCCAACACAGATACTATTGAGTGTCTCTTACTTTCACTCCTTCGGCTTAGCATCACATTCAGATAAAGAGAAAATCATTTTTTGGCTTCATCTAAAGAAACTCCGCAAGCAGCAAAGTCTGAGCTTAAATCTGCCGCAACATGGCAGGACGAATCATTTTGGAACTCAAATAGCTTGAAACTCATATAACTTAACATTATTCAATGTTGAGATAAGGAGATAAATCTGGTCAATCGAGACAGAAATCAATAAAAGGAAAACTGGAATGCTATGAATCAACGATGTATATTTTTATATCCGCTAGTAACAGTAGTAACAGGACATGAATAAATTTCCAGTGAAGAAATGGAAGAACTGACCTTCTATTATTGAAATCCTGGAGCAAATACAATTCAAATAAACGCTCTAAAATCAGCAAAAACTCTCGGTCAAGCTACAGACTAGGCATCTGAACCGGAATGGGCGACCCGAACGGATTCGACTGGACTGGACTTGGGGTAATAATTTCGAGCTGATTTCCACACTGATTCGGTGCAGTTTCAGGGAATTTCGAAGCTGGGTTAACGCTGGGTTCGAAGTCGGTTCGCCGGATTCAATGGCAAGTCGCCGGAATTACACATTTCCGGCCAGATTTGGTTCCCTCTGTATGTGCGTCCTACTATTTCTTGGCAGCAAAACGGGGAAGGGTCGTGGGTTTGGTTGACGATGAAACAGGAGGGTAGGGTCTCTTTGATTTTTCCGATTTTTCAATCGGGGAAGAGGAAGCAGAAACGATGGGTTCTTGTGGTTGGCATTGAAGAAAGACGATGACAGGAGGGTGGGATTTTTCTGGTATTGTGGCGCTTCTTTTTTCTCTTCGTTCTCCCCTATGTTCAGATTTTTTAAGTATTATTTATAGGTAGAGTCTAGGTCTAGGTATATTTTTGTATACTTTGCCCATTAGTCCCTAGGTTTTTTGTGTTAAGTCCTTAGGGTCTTATTTATTTATTTTTTATCCCAAAGAAGAGTCTAGAAGGGTCCCTAGACAACACAATGACTCTTTTTATTTTATTTTGTATTTTTAAAAATAAAATAGAAATACTACACAATGCCAAAGCTAATCCTAATTAATTGAACTAGACATAAAACTGTATTTTTTTTTTGTTTTCGAAATTATATAAAAAATAAGGT
The DNA here is from genome assembly GCF_001879085.1 of Nicotiana attenuata. NCBI lineage: Eukaryota > Viridiplantae > Streptophyta > Magnoliopsida > Solanales > Solanaceae > Nicotiana > Nicotiana attenuata. The sequence goes on from NW_017676862.1 coordinate 32,638, forward strand.
ACTATTTTTGTGTTGTTTTTTTTGAATTTATGAAAAATGCATAAACTAAAATATTTTTTGTAATTTTCATTTTTCTTGTACTAAAATAAAGTAAAAGTGTCAAAATTAATTGAAATAGCGCTATTAGGCCTAAATTAAATATTTACATGCTAAAATATGAAAAATCTTGGGGAGGGTCAAAAATCACACGTCTACAATGTATACTGTAACGACCCGACCGGTTATTTCGAGATTTGTAGTCTCATTCCCCTATTTACTGCTCCTTTTGTGATTTATAGCTATTATATGACTTACCGGGTTAGTCTGTTCGGGTCCGGAAGGATTTCAGAATGAATTGAGACACTTAGTCTCATAATGGAAAGCTTAAGTTGAAATGGTTGATCGGATATTGACATATGTGTAAGAAACTCCTGAATGGAGTTTTGATGGTTTCGTTAGCTCCCGTTGGGTGATTTTGGACTTAGGAGCGTGTCCGAATTGTGATTTGGAGGTCTGTAGTTGAATTAGGCTTGTAGCGAAAGTTAACTTTTTGGGAAGTTGAACTGGAGTGGACTTTTTGATATATTCTGATTCCGAAAGTTGGAGTAGGTCCGTGGTGTCATTTTTGACGTGCAAAATTTGCGGTCAATCGAACGTGATTCGATAGGTTTCGGCATCGGTTGTCCAAAGTTCACTAGGCTTGAATCTATGTGTGATTCGTGTTTTTATGTTATTTGAGGTGATTTGAGGGTTCGACTAAGTTTTTATGATATTTTGGGACTTGTCGGTACGTTTGGTTGAGGTCCCGGGGGCATCGGGTGAGTTTCAGATGGTTAGCGAATCAATTTTGGACTTGGCTATTGGCTGATGACTGCTGGTTTTGCTGGTTACTGGTTTCCTCTTATGCGTTTACGAGGAAGGTCTCGCGTTCGCGGAGTGTACCTGGAGGCTGATGAGATTTTTTTTCTTTGCGTTCGCGAAGAGGGGCCCGCGTTCCCGAAGTTTTGGGCAGTGGATGCATCGCGAATGCGAGAAGGGTGACGCGTTCGTGAAGAAGAGAGGAGGCAGCTGGGTATCCTATGCAATTGGTCTACGCGTTCACAGAGGGGAGGCCGCGTTCGTGAAGTGAGGGTCAGCGAAGTCGCGTGTGGTTGAACGCGTTTGTGTAGAAGGTTTTTTGGTCAGAAGCATAGTTGTGCCTCGCGAACGCGAGGATGCTTCTGCTTTCACGATGAAGGCTTATCTAGGCAGAATATAAGTTTCAAAAACGAGGTTTTTGAGTTCATAACACAAAATTGATTTGGGAGCTCGGTAGAAGGTGATTTTTGGAGAGATTTTCGCGTCTGTGTTTTGGGTAAGTAATTCCTATCTAGTTTTGGTTAATTTTCATGATTATGCCTTTGATTCCATCATTAAATTTGTGATTTGGGGTGGAAAATTGGGGAAAATGAAGAAGAGTTCTTAGGCTAGATTTGAGGTTTTGAATGGGATTTTGATATCGGATTTGAGTAATTTTGGTATGGGTGAACTCGTGGTTGAATGGGTGTTCGGATTTTTCGACTTTTGTCGGATTTCGAGACGTGGGCCCCGAGGCTGGCTTTGAGCCAATTTCGGATTTTGATTAATAACTTCATATTTTTTAGTGAAATTGATTCTTTTAGCCCATGTTGATTGTATCGAATTGTTTGTGGCTAGATTCGAGGCGTTTGGAGGCCGATTTGCGAGGCAAAGGCGTATTGGAGTAGAGATTTGTTCGTACTGAGGTAAGTAACAGTTCTAAATCTGGTTCTGAGGGTATGAAACCCGTATCATGTGTCTTGTGATTGGTTTGGAGGTAATGCACATGCTAGGTCTGTTGATACCCAATTTTTTCCCTAAGTATTTTTATACCCAAAATACTTCCAAAATAGCATATTTGTGCATATATAAGCACACCCAAGAGTTCTGGCGTTTTTAATGATTTTTAAAACCAATTTGTTGCCTATTTTAGTACAACAAAATCCAATAATTATTCCCAAAATTATCATTTTTGGCGGATAATTCATTTTATTCTCACATTTGCACCAAAAATATAATTAAGATAATTTTTGCGTATTTTTACAAATTTGTTTGGTATTTTAAAAGCTAAATTGCATATAATTACAATTATAGCCTATCTTGTAATTTATAGCGTTTTGTGTTTATAAAATTAATCCCAGTATTTTTAAATAAATATTTATATAATATTCATTTACCCAATAGTTTTAATTTTCTCTTAAAATCTGTATTACTATTTTATAAAAAAAATTTAAAGGGAAAATTGGCTATTTACGATTTGGCCTCAATTGCATTTCAATTATAGCCAATTTGTCAACCCCAATTAACCCAATTTCAAAGTTCAAAATTACCCAGCCCAATTTCAAATTAACCCAACCCCTGACCCATTTATCCGATCCGCCCGGCTCCCATTCAATCTAGGCCGTTGATCTAAATGATCAACGGCCACTCTTCATTCTTTCCTTTCTAATTTTACCAACCACACCCAACCCTAATCATTTCTTACCAAACGCCACCTTTGAAACCCCTCGTCTCTGAAACTCTCTCTCAACTCACCTCAAACCCTAGCCGTCGCCTCTCACTGAAACCCTAATCTATGGCTTCTCAGGCTCATCGGAAGCCTATACTGGCCTGTCATGGCTTCTGCGTGCTCATTTTCTAAAGGTCCTATGACCAGATCTTGAAGGGTTCCGACCAAGCCTTTTGCTCGATGACTGTTCTCCGGTCGTCTTCAACCTTTGTTCGGCCAGTCATGGCTATTCGAGTTCGACCTTTGTCTTTCCTGCTCAGATCGATGGTTTCCAAAGCCTTTCTCATCACCTGGGTTTCTTACGAAACCCTAATCTTTAAGGTTCCTGATCACGCCCAACTATGCCTTATAAAAAGGACTCTGCGGACGTTGCAAATATAACCTGAGTATTACGCCCAGGGTCGAATCCACAGAGAGTTAACCTATCAACCACTATCTTCAGACCCACTAATTCTTCAGAACCAGCTTCCCAAATATTTAAATCTCAGTTGAATGTTCTTTAACAACTAGCTTGCAAGTAACTAAATAGCTGTAAACTAAACTAATAAGGTTGTAAACAATTATGAGAAAAAGCTAAGGCAATGATTTCCCCTATTGTTGGAATCCCTTCTGTTTATGCTCATACAAATTTACCAACACATCTCTATCAATCATGAACGCTAATCTTACCGTAAATCTCTCCCGAGTAATCACAGTAATTTACTATTGCACTCTCCCGAGATACACTAGCTTACTTTATTTAGCACGATTCACTTTAGATTACACCCAAGGCTTCGTTATCCCTAATCCCGCCTTTACACCCGCAATTATAGATTCCTCTAATAATCTAGGAGTGGTGTTGTTCAACAATACCCTAAATATGCACTCTTTTCCAAGTTATGCACACTAAATAGGCACAGCTAATTGAGGATCCTGTCAATTAACTACAACAGACACGAAGTTGAACAAATAGAGATTAAACTAGCAATTTGTATTCACATAAACAAGAAGTTCATCACCCAATAGGTTCCATCAAAACCTTAGACAAGGAATTTAGCTACTCATGGCTATGGGAAGATAAACTAAGATTGAATTCATCATAACAATCAAAAGTAAAGAAGAAAGATGTTTGGAGTCTCTCACAATGGTTTTTCTTGCTAAGAAACCTTAAAAATCAATACATGCCTCTATTGGGCGAAGTCTAATGTTTTAAATAGGGTTTAGGTCTAAAAATCCCGTGTTTTACACTTTAGTCCCTGAAGTTTTCTGCTTCCACCGCGGTTCTGCCGCGGTCGCGGTCAAACCGCGGCCAAAAGCCTTCTCTGATTCTGAATTTATCCGCAGCCGTCTTCCACCGCGGTTCTACCGCGGTCGCGGTGGAACCGCGGTCGCGGTGGAACCGCGGTCAAACCAGTGCTCTGATCTTCAGGCCTATTTTGCGTGGTTTACTTGGGGAATTTCACAGTTGGCCTCTTTTTCATCAATTTTGACTCCAAAACTGCTCCTTAGCCTTCCTTATACATATATCACCCGCAAATCATGAAAAGCACTAATAAGAGCATTTTGTTATCACTTTTAGCATTAAAACTACACAAAAAGGTGATTATTTAAGGCGTGATTATAGTCAAATTCACCTATTATCAACACCCCACACTTAAACCTTAGCTCGTCCTCGAGCAAACTAAACCACACTTCTAGGCCTAACTGCTCAATGCATTGCCCAATTTATGTCACACCTGCTATTATCACTGATCGACCTAAGCAGTGCACAATCATAGCTCAAATGCAGACTCTCATGCCAAGACACACTTGTGCTCACTCTAATTACTCTAACAGAAGTGAAGACTCACTTTTTCTTCCTGAGCCACATGCCCTCACATAAACAAAATCTCAGAGAAGTTCCACACACATAAAATTCAACAACAAGGAACCATATATAGAAAGAATTCACTCACTCTCAGCAAAGAGCATTCACATGCCACATAGACACACCATAAGCTTGCCCCTAGTGTAATACTCTACTAATTGAGCCATTCAGTCAAAGATCAAGAGGTCTTTATAGGTTGTAATGTAGGCTAAGGGACGGGTAGGATATATTTGGATATAGTGACTAACCTCCCTAAGCACTTTTAATACACACTTCCTTTTGTTTCACCTTTTTGTTCAACCCAATCATTATTCCACATTTTGTTTCACTTGTGACCCCCACTTTTCTTTAGGTACAACTGGCTTCTTCTTCTCTTTTTTTTTCCAGAGATTTATTGTACACTGCCAGTTCACCAATCAAAACCTTCATTCTTGATTCCCTTTTTTCACTAACTCTCTCCCACCCCACACTTTGACTTTTGTATATTCTTTAGTGATTCAAGTGCTTCTAGGAGGTAAAGGTTCAAACAATTAAGATTATTCAAACACAACGATTTAGATCATTATAGGGTTATCAAAGAACATGCTTCAGGCTCAAAGGGGTTAACTATGGTAATATGCACAGGTGGATTCTCAAGTATAGAGGGTTGCACCAAGAAATGCCTCAATCATCTCTAAAACCAAACGACTTCTATTTCGCTTTGCAAACACACAGGGCAAGTTCTAGGTATCATATGTAAGCATAGGATGCAAGTAACAACTCACACACACTTAGCATGTAACTCATTCCGAATCAGTTCATCAACACAATCATACGAGTGTTCAAGCAAGACAAGATGTGCAAAATTAAGGCATATAGTATGAGTCCACAAACAGCTTAGACGTCACACTCTCAAAGTTCTTTTGCAAAGTGTGCACTATTTGGGGTTTAACAT
>NW_017676863.1:0-22116 GCF_001879085.1 Nicotiana attenuata
AGTTGCATCGTTTGGCTCAAATCTGGAGAAAGTCAATTTGTTTTGAAGCATTTAAACGGTTTACAGATTAATTTGGATGACATGCATTTCTTTCGCCGTTAGTGCAGTAGTGCTACCACTTGTGGAATATAGATTGAATTAGGCCGATAAACCGCCCGATAACGGCTCGTTAAGAGCTAAACCGATACCAATCCGCCCGATATCTTATCGGGTGGCTAGAGGATTAATACATTTAAAAGCCGATAACCGATAAGCCAAACCGTTAAGAGTAAATAACCGTCCAATCCGCCCGATAAGCAACCCTAATTGTCAAGACCCAAAACTCAACCCGTCGTGATGGCGCCTATCATGGAACTAGGCCAGCCTCAAACCAACGCAATCCAATGCCACAATGTAAATATTAAAAATCATTTGCAGAAAACTTTTATCATTTTTAAAACAATTCGTTTAAGACATAAAAGAAAGATTCATATTACGATACAATCGTCCCAAAACCACGGTGTCACTGAGATCATGAGCGTCTAAGGTAAATACATAGTCTATTAAAGTGTCTAAGAACCAACAGAAAAATACAATTGGAAATGAGAAGGAGAGCCAAGGCCTGCGAACACCATGCAGATACCTCAGCAACTCCACAACCTGCGACCTCGATCAACGGCTGTTGCTGGGACCATAAGATACCTGGATTTGCACACAAGGTGCAGGGGGTAACGTGAGAACCAACTCAATAAGTAACAAGCCCAAACTGTGGACTAAGAGGTAGTGACAAACTCAACCTCTTCATAAGATAACAGAAATATCGTACAGAAGCGTAGGCATGCTTTCAGTAAATTGAACAGCTCATAACAGGGAAATAAGCAAATATGAACATGGTAAAGGAGTACAACTCCGCTACATCTACATGCCAATGCACATACTATATGAAATGCACTATGCCAAGTGCCTCATGTGCCCAATATCTAAATGCTCGTCCACTCAGTACTGTATATCGCTCATATGGCCCACGGAAGATCCATCCCGTAACATATATATCTCGGACAACAGTCACTCAGTACTGAGGAAGGCCAATCCAGCCTACGGAGAAGATCCATCTCCTGATAATAATAGTAATAACCTCACAACCACTCGGTACTGTATATGGCTCACAAGTCCCAGGGAAGATCCATCTCGGAATATATACACATCACAGACTGTCCGTCTCCAGTACCGAGGAGCAGGCTAATCCAGCCTCATGGAGAAGATCCATCTCCGGATATAAGTACTTCGGACAAGATCCATGTCCAGGGAAGATCCATCCCTCAATATAACCAGCCGCGCCCACTGTGGGTGTGCAGACTCCAGAGGGGCTCCTACGTCCCAAATGCCATAACATAGCCAGTGAAGGCATGTATCATTAATCCGCTGTAGCGTGCAACCCGACCCATAACTGTCACTCATAATCAAGCTCTCGGCCTCACTCAGTCATCACTCTCCAGTCTCATACACACGGGCTCACAATGCCATGAAACTAGCCCGAAACAATGATATGATGTGCCAAATAATAATAACTGAGACTGAGACATGATATGATATGCATGAACAAGACTGAGTAAAGAATATCAATGAATGTAATGAGATAACAGCAAGAAACGACCACTCGGGTCTCAACAGTATCGGCGTAATGCCCTAACAGGTTGTCTAGCATGATTCATAGCACCTTTACTAAATCATATGATAGAAACACGGATATCAACAAGAAAGAGTTACTACGCGATGCCATGGAATGAACCAGGCCGCATTCCTCATGGTGCACGCCCGCACGCCCGTCACTTGGCATGTGCATCACCTCAATACCATCATATAGCACATAGTTCGTGGTTTCGAACCCTCAGAACCAAGTTTGGAAGCGTTACTTACCTCAAGCCAAGCAGTAAGGCCCCGAAAAATTTCGCTAAGTAATTTAGGATTTTGTGGTGCCAGGTAGGCTAATTATAATATTTTACGTGCTATTAATATGATGGGCATCAATTGGATTTGGTAAATAAGTGTATAAGTCTTGTGGTAAGTAGTTTGGGGTCCAAGGAGAGGCCTAAGTCTAAGTCAAATTGGAAAATTTCATAATAGGCTAAAATTCCAAATGAGTTCACACAAGTCCCTACTTTGAACGAGCATATATATATATATATATATATTATATATATATTATATATATATATATATATATATATATATATATATATATATATAAGGTTTTATATGATGAACAACCTATCAAATGAAAGATCTTCGAGTCTAGTTTCCAACGCTTCAAATCGTTCATATTTGGACATTCCTACACAAAGTTATGATCAAATTACCAAAGGCTGGAAAATGCGATCCTGTGTCAGTTCTGCGATCGAAAAACGATTATGCGGTCCGCATAATTGATCTGCGACCGCAAATCTGGTCGCAAACTGGACCAGTGTAGCCCTGTTTTGGGCACCAGTTCCGCGATGCATTTTGCGACCCGCATTCTTGTTTGCGGTCCATTATGCGATCGCAGACCCGATTTCGGAGGCTTATTTTTCCTATTTTTATAACCCGATCCCATTTTAATACATAGGCTTTGGGGTTCATTTTGGGGTAATTTCATGAGCATTCTAGAGAGAGGTGAGAGCATTTTAGAGAGAGAAGGAGGAACCCAATTCAAATAATCCAATCTTGCATCAATCTTCAAGAATCAAATAACCCAATCACAAGTTCTTCATCTAAGAGGTAAGGTTCTATACATTAGACTTTAATTTCGAGTTTGGGGTATAAGATGGGTTATTGATGTATGATTCTTGGGTGTAATAGTATTATGTATACATGCATGTACAAATTAGGTTTGTGGAAAGATTGTTGAACACGAATAAGTAAAGATTAGGTTGGGTAATGAAGGAAATCTTGTAAAAGAGCCTTGAAATCAAGATGACTAGTGTTAGATAAAATGCTCAAATGAGCCGAAATCATGAATATCTTCCTAATTTGTGTTCAATTTTGTAAGTCTCAAAGTAGATTGAGATTTCTAGAATATCCGGAATGTTGTAGAAACTTAAGGAAAAGCTCTTTGAGGTATGTATGGCTAAAACCCCCTCTTCTTAGAAATTGAGCTCCCATGGTGTCCATGCAAATATTGTAAGTCTGAAATTTGATTGATGTAGTACTTGTTATTTCAAAGGGATTGGTGTTTCAAGATATATGTGAAGAGTGTATATCAATGTGTTCAATATGTTATTCTTGGTAAATTGAGGATATGTGAAGAATGTGAACTATGTGCTAAAATGCTTAGATTTTAAGTCAAGTTTAAATTGAGATTGTTATGCCAAACTATGTGAAATCCTCTATGTATAAAGATGTTTGAAATAAATCTAATGAATTTGGGAAATAGAGTGTGGCCAACATGCCGAGAACTTGAGTTATAATTGTGCCTGGTGATGCCTATGACATGATAAAATATGAAACAGATTATGAAATGAGCCTTGACTTTACTTTCCGTAAATGACTTCAACAATAAAGTGGCCTAAAGGCTTTGTACTCAATTTATGCCCATAAGTGGCTGTTCGAGATAATGATTTGCCTTATAAGTATCTCCAATATGATCCGAGTTGTTACATACACCGATGTTTAAATTGTATATTGTCGTGATTGAAAAGGAGTAATTCAAGAATAATTGGTGTAATTGCATGTTTATGACTTGATGTGTGTCTCTATTATGGTTTGGTGTGTCCCCTCCTTTTTGGAAGAACCCTTTGTGTTTGAAGTTCCATTGCTAATGAACTTGAGGTGTATTATTTCTGAAATATTCTATATGACCATGATTCATGTTTCCTCTCATGTATACTTGACCTCTTGAATTGAATGGCTTCTTGTTGAGATTGATATTGATGTGAAATATGTGAAAAGAACTCGAATTATGAAATGCGGCCAAGTGCCAACTATGATTTAATGATTGTGGCCCCAAGTGCCGATGAATTGATATGTGAAATAAATATTAAAATGAGATGATTGATGGAAAAGGGAAAACGTCTTGGTAAGATGGCTTAGCCGATCGGGCTGTGATCGGACGCCATGCCGCACACATGGTGGTATTATGCTGATGTTGAGATTGGAAAGTGACAATGAAATTGTGATTGAGGTACACATCTCAAATAAGACGGCCTAGCCGATCGGGCCGAGATCGGACTCCGTGCTAAGATTCACGGTGGAATATGTATATATATACAGTGGCATTGTGAATTATTGTGAATGATGATGAAAAGTTTTGAAATGTCCCAACCTAGAGGTATGGAAATTATGTGAAAGCTATGTGATTCCTTTTATTTGATGAAGTGGTGATTGTTTAAAGCTTTTGTTGAACCCTTATGATTTCTTTGTTCTTGTATGATGGTTCTTTCTATTGAGATGGTGTTTAGTTATACATACTAGTGCTATTCGACGGTACTAACGTCCCTTTTGCCGGGGGCGCTACATCTTTAAATGGATGTAGGTGTTTCCATAGCAGACAGTGTTGGTCGCAGCTAGTGATGCATCTTCCTTTCAGCGGACTTGGTGAGCCCGACTTCATTTTGGGGTCCTGTATCGTTGTTTATCATGTACTTTTTATTTTGAGGTATAGCCGGAGCCTTGTTGATGGCATTTCCATATTACTCTTCAGTTGTATTTAGAGGCTCCGTAGACAGGTTGTGGGTAGTGTCGGGTATTGGAATTAAAATAAAAATAATGATGTTTGGAAAAGATGTATAAAACTTGTATATCTTCAAAATTATGAACGAAGTTGCTAATGGAAATGAAATGGAAATCGTTAAAGACATGTTTATAGAATTTGATTAGTGATGTACATTTTCTCTTTATTCAAAGACGAAATTGGGTAGTATGAAACCTAACAGGCTTGCTCAGTCGGTTTTACCCGGTTGAGCGCCAGTCTCTCTCCTCGAATTTTGGGGCGTGACACAAGCCAAACTCTAACCGGCGAAGCCCTTACCTCTCGAATTGGTCTCTGGATGCGCCGAATCTAGCCATAACAATACGATATAATCAACACGAGCTAAAGGAATCAATCCCATAAGGAAATGTTAAGCTTAAGGCCAAAAGTCAACTCAAAAGACGGGCCCCCGGGCCCACGTCTCGAAATCCAACCAAAGTCTCAAAATCCGACAACCCATTCAATTACGAGAGTATCCATACTAGTTTCACTCAAATCCGACTCCGAATCGGCTATCAAATCCCAAAAATTCATTTTATGAAGTTCCACAATTTTTCCCAAATTTACATCCCAAATCTCTACTCAAATGATGAATCCAACGTTAGAATCATGTATTTAAGCCAAAATTGAGTTAGAATCACTTACCCCGAAGATTTTCTTGAAAATCCCTCGAAAAATCGCCAAAGCTCGAGCTCTCTAGGTCAAAATATGAAATAAAACCGCAAATCTCGTATTTATAGTGCACCTCTCGGAATCCCATCACCGCTGACCGCGTAAAATCACCGCTGGCCGCGGTAAACCACCGTTAACCGCGGAAAATCACCGCTGACCGCGCTTTTGGTGGCTGCACAGACAGGCCTTAGTATTTTAGCCGTAGTATTTTGGCCGTAACTTTCTCTACAAATGTCCAAATTATGAGTTCTTTACCTTTCTCGAAACTAGACACGAAGGGCTACAACTTTCGTTTTTGAACCATCTCAAAATTCCTTGTAGATCAAAATATATAGGCTTTCGAAGTAGGACCAACGAACCTACGGATTCTCCCCTGGACCGCCTCAGCGCTCCTTTTTCTACCTCAGCGGTAAAACTTTCGCCTCTGCGGTAGATTTAAGCACCAGAACCATTGCCTGAGTTCCAGTAATGCCCGGACTCGCTCAAAACTCACCCGAAATACATCCGAGGCCCTCGGGACCTCAACCCAAACATACCAACACCTCCCATAATATCCTTAAAACTTAGTCGAGCCTTCGAATCACTCAAAACAACACCAAAACACCAAATCAACTTCAGATTCAAGCTTAAGAACTTAGGAACTTTCAAATTCCACAAACAACGCCGAAAACTATCAAATCATCTCCGAATGACCTGAAAGTTTGCACATACGTCACGAATGACACAATGGACCTACTTCGATTTTCGGAATTCCATTCCGACCCCGATATCAAAATTTCCACTGCCGACCGGAAACGCCAAATTTCCAATTTCGCCAATTCAAGCCTAAATCTACCACGGACCTCCAAATTCCATTCCGGATGCGCTCCTAAGTCCAAAATCGCCCAACGGAGCTAACCAAATCATAAAAATCCAAATCCGATATCAAATACTAAGAAGTCAAAACTTGGTCAAACCTTTCAAATTTAAAGCTTCAAGCTGAGAACCATTCTTCCATATCTATTCCGATTAACCTAAAGACCAAAACCGACGATTTACATGAGTCATAATACATCATACAGGGCTAGTCATGCCCGAGAAGTGGCGAGCGAAGTGCAAATGCTCAAAACGACCGGTCGGGTCGTTACATCCTCCTCCACTTAAACATACGTTCGTCCTTGAACGTGCCCATAGTTGTTCCACAAGCCAACAAATCACTGAATAACCTTACCATGCACATACCGGGGGTGATCCCACGTCACCCTATCCCCCGTAGGCTCGATAGCACAACATAACTAAAATTTCGTAATCCATCCTAGCCCAAAACCTTAGAACCAAATTTCCACTTCCGAAATCATCTATAGGATCAGAATCTCATATCTATGCACCGTATAAGTCCGACAAGCTATATTAAACCATATCCGCAACTCAAGATGAAATCACATGATATACCACACAACTCAAACGTTCATAGCGATAACTTCTAATCACAACAGCTGCTCATACAACCCAATACCGGTAATAAATCTCTTATCCAATAAAGCCTCACTTCAACACTTTCGTATACTGCCAATGATGAAAGAAACACGCAGAAATCATAACCATTCCTCAGATCAACCAATCATGGAGCTCCCTCTCCTTTGGCAAGGACTATAGTGAATTGCTTAAGCCGAACTTCGATATTATCCTTCCAACATGCTGAAATCGAATCTGATAGTATCCATTCTAGGTCCAATGATCTTATCTCATCCAACACGACTACTCTGGTGACATGACACATCAATACAATCTAAAGCCATAACCCATGCAATCCGCGCACCAATAAGCAACAATCCAAATGTACTCAAATCATGAAAAATAATTCAAATAAGAGAGCTATACCGCAAGCTCACCAGTACCACCATAACACGATGCTAAGAACCCATCACACACCGTAGAACCAGAACACACGAATCTAACCCGAAGGATTATACCTCCACATAACTTCGCTGCAATGCGCGATCCTATCCAAACACTGGCCCACACGAAGCACCTCAAGTCACCATGCTCAAAATCAACAACCACACGCAATTTGATGTCTAGTACCAAGAGTGAATCACCGTAACCACGAAGAAGCAACTGACGTAATGCCACACCGGCCCGAAAGAACATACCCAATGTGCAATCAATCGTGCAATACCCAGATACCCATCACACTCAAATTCAGCTATAAAGCCCAAATAAAACCATATCATTTGTGCATTTAACCAACGAATCCCGCGTAGCATATAAGAGTAGCTCACAAATAACCACAGAACACTAATAAGCTCACGGACAACCGAATGGCACCTCCCTCAACAATGGTAGTTCGGAGCCAACATATCCGACTCGATGCAGAACACACACCCATGTTAGGCCTACCAATGAACCCCAAATTAACTCTAGTCACCCACAATAGATGAATAACTCTCTGAAAGTTCATAATGACTGAATCATAGCACATACTATCATCTGACTAGCTTGCCCACATCTTCACAATCCACAACCACGAAATAACTTGCTTATGAGAACTCCCAGTCTCCAAATCCATAAAGCACACTAATCATCATATACGATCCCAACTCTACCGCCTGAATATCTAACACATCCCTAATACTCGATCATCCCACGAGGGGTAATTGTAAAAATTCTTCTGTGCCATCAAGCAAACTTTGAATATCAGCAGTTAATCAGACAAGATAGTGCCGCAATACCAATGAAGCATCCATAACTCAAACACATCGCCCTTTCTGAAATGTATACCCTCATCAAGCCACACCAATCAATGATCTCATTTATCTAGTCATCTGAATTTGTCCATGCTGCCTAAGAATTTATAACATTCCTTTCAAAACTGAACCGTGACCTTACACCTGCAAATCTCAATCTCACACACAATATACGCATCTACCACACCATCCTATGATAAATGTGAGAACTTCATAATCCACTCCGAGCTACAAGCAACTACGTACTCAACTAGCCAAGAACTTTCCATTGGTCCCATCTAGAAGAAAATTGCTATACATTGCATGCTCCTCGTGCCAACAGAAAGGTACACCTCCAACCGTGGTAGAAATCATCAAGAACTCCCCGGATCCCATTTGCACAAAACCAAATCGTCAAGACTAAATCCTTTTAACTCAACCAAGCTACGCAAGCCATCAAAACCTAAGAGCTTTGCCACAAAACACCTGTAGAAACTCATTATCTCATAAACACCCAAAGAACTAATCATATCCCTTACCATGCCGACCCAACCTACTTCTATGTTGTCCTAATTCTCCGAGTTCCTTCCGAATTACCTTCAAATTGATACGTTTCCTTGCTAGAACACCACTATCCTTAACTAAAACTTGCCCCACGAACTTTAACATAAAATTGCACCGCCCTAAGGCTCAGAAACCGTTATATTCTTCTGAAGCACCTCCAAAAGTACCACAACCGAGATACCCGCTCTGAAGAGACCTTCTGCGAATCTAATGCCATTACCTTCGCCTTCCTGATACTGATATGTAGGATCCATAATGATACAGAAATGCCACAAGTCCTGACATCGTCCCATATAAATCTCAGTTTCTAGCCCACACACATCCTGAAGATCCCCAATTGCCTAGTATAAACCTTGAACTCACTAGAACCGTTCGCGAGAGTTATCCACTATGCTTAAATCTCAATTAGACTGATCGAACGGACCGAACGACCTGTGCCCCATTAGCACTCCAACACCCAAGGAAGTAACCCACCTTAATGCAACCAGATAAATTCTAGCCCCACGCACTGTGAGCATGTAATTTTTGCCCTATTAGAAATACTCCTACAAAATTAAAGAAATAGATTTTTTCCAACTCATTTTTTCATTTTTAAAGGATTTTGTAGGATTTTTATTAATTGTTTGCATTTTTGTGCAAGTTTAGTTTTGATAAAATCATGAAAAATGCCCCACAAAAATCAAAAATTTCATGCATTGCATATTAGGTTTTGTGTTCGTATTTTAGGATTAATTGGTTAATTAATTGCTTTATTAAAATGAAAATCACAAAAAATATTGTTCATTTTTAGCTCTTAATATTAGATGAGTAATTTTCTCTTCATTAATTTAGGATTTAATTTAGAGCGTAATTAATTTAATTAGGGTTTTTAAAATTAAAGAAAAAGAAAAGGAAAACAAACAAAAAGAAGAATGGAAAAATCAATTGGGTCTCTGATTTTGGGCCACCCAAAGTCCAAAATCAGTGGCCCAAATCCCATTTCATCCCCAAGTCCGCCCAAGCCCAATACTCCCCATACCCGGTCCAATCTCCCCAACCAAAACGACACCGTTTCCCTCCCCTTTAATCCCAACCGTTGGATTATTTTGGTCTAACGGCTCGTAACTAACCTAACCCCAACTATATAACCGTCCTAACCAAACCCCCTAACTCTAAAACCCCCCTCATTCAGTCTCTCCCCTCTCTCACTCTAACTAACCCTAGCCGCCCCCATTTCCCTCGCCGCCTAGGTTTCCTCCGCCGTCTTCCGCCACCCAGAAATCGCGTCACGGCAGCGGTCCACCTCCAACCCGCCTCAAATTCACACCACATGAGCCTTAGCCTCTCCCAAACACTAATCCATCAGCCGTTTCCTCCAAATCACCACCCAAATCCTCTAATTTCAAATCTGAAAAAATTTGTACCCAAAACTCTGGGTCACCCAAAACAACCCTAAAATCACACCAGATGACCCTCAACGTTCCCTCACCACTACCCTACCACGGATTCCCCAAAACCCTGCTTTAATCTCCTCAAATCCTAGATCTCAGAAAAACCAGAAACCCTAGTTTGCCAAATTTGGTCGATTTTTCTTCTGTTTCCTTCGAGTTTCAAGACTCGGTTTGGGTTTAAAACTTACGCTAATTGATCGGTCTCAACAAGAACGATTGATTAACGTATTTTTGGACCCATCTCGAAGCTGTTCCGATTAGCCAGAAGCCATTTTGGAGCCCGTTAGGTGTATTTCACCTTTCTTCTTTCTTTTTTGTTTTTTTTTTTGTTTTCTCCTGTTCTTTCTCTTTTCTTTTCCTTTACTGACCATGTTGTTTAGATTAATTAGTGTGTTATTCACTGTTAGGTTAATTTTTTTAAAAAAAATTATTATTGGAACATGCTGAACTTTATGATTTGTAATTGTCTGAAAATTAGTTTCGATTGCATAAAGTATAGACTAATTAGGGTTAGCTTTTAGGTTTTTTTTAGCATTGCATGATTATTCCATTTTTCCATTTTTGTGGTTGTTTCTCTTTTGTATTGTTTGTTTTAGATTCAGTGATTAGCTTAGGTTGATTATATTAGTTTTAGTCAAATTCAAAGTCTAATTAAGCGATAATTGACAAGCTACTTGATCTATCTCTGATTAACTGTAACTGTTTGAGTTTGAATGCCAATTGGAATTAAAAAAGGTTCGGAAGGGTAATTTTGAAAGCCTTAAAAGGGTAATTGGAAAACCAAAATCAGGGACTCCAATGCTAGAATCCCCTAGATGATTCTAGGAGGTTCTAGAAGGGTTTAATGGGTAGTTAAAGATCAGAATTTAGGTTATATTGAAATAATCAGTACTTGAAAGGGTAAAATTGAGTTTTACAATGAGTAAATATCAGAATGATCTAGCATTGTACAACTGTTCCCATTTTTAGCATGAAAAATGCTGAAATTGGGCTAAAAAAGGACAGACAACTGTTCAAATATGCTGTACTATCTTACATTTAGGGAATTTAGGGTAGAATATTCTTTTTTGATGCTGTTTTTGTATACCCTGTAAAAGGAACAGTTATTCCCTCATTCTGCACAGATCATTTAACATATTTTTACCCTAAAAGTTTTCTGATATATGAAAACGAGAGAAAGGAAAAGCTCCTTGCATTTCCTGGTTCTCAATATCAGCCTTCTTTTTTAATTTCCCTCCTGGTTCATTCTGGTGCTGTCTACTTTGGTTTCTGGGCTGATTTCTTGCTGTGTTGTTTGGCTTCTGGTTGCTGCTTCCTCTTTAAGTTTCAGCCAGCATTTCACTTGTTTTCCTGCTGGTTTTTGCTATTTTTTAAGGTACTTATTTCAGCTTCTTCATGTACTGCTTATTTGAATGTTATAAGACCAAAAGATGCAAATTATATGTGATGAATCAGTGTCCTTTCATGTAGTTATTGATTACATTGTTATAGATCTAATCAATCTGTTGCTATGTGAGTTTAAGAGTTGAAATAAGCTAGTATGAGTAGCTTGGTTGGTATATTGATACTTGTAACTTTCTCTTAAAAGTGGCCTAGTTTGAAATTGTTTCCTTAGTTTAAAGTTTTACACTGATTCTGAACATTGGTTGCTGAAGTTGTTTTCTTTCTTCTTCTGCTTATATAATGAATAACATAGTTTCATTTTATTTAAGGTCATGTTGCTTCATGGGCTATAACTTGTGGATTTGGTCACTAGTTGGCCAAATCAGCAAGTTTTAAAGCCAAAAGCTGAAATTCTGCTATTGATATCATGCTGAAACTAATGGCTTCATATGGTGGACTAAGCTTGATGGATCAGTTATATCCAAAAGGAGCAAGTGTTCACTAGGCTGTCCATTACATAGAAATTATAATAGAATTAGTCGATATTTTTCCCTTTTAAAACATGAAATTCTGGTGTAATAGTTTAGTTATTGTTGTAGTAATTCATGTATTAAGTACTACAATGTAGTTTTCTGATTTTCAAAAGCCTTTACATTATTTATTATAGTTAAATAGGTATTTGAATTCAGGTGTTGTGATTAGTATCATCATTGTTAGAATTAGTAGTACTTCTCTTTATTATTGTAATTTATAATGTTGAGATAGTTCAGGCTATAGGCTGAATGTCAAAATTAGGCTTTTGCCTTTGTGATTCAGTTGGGGCTAGACTCGTGGATTGGCATAGTTGGGGAAATGACCTAAAATGAGTCTGGGCCTAGGCCACTGGGCCTGGGCATTAAGCCCAATAGCTTGATCCCAGCTGTGGGCTTACCTCTTTGAACTTTAATATAAGCATTTTTATGTATTGAAAATCACATGTAGTGTAATTAATTTTAAAACTTGAATCAAATAGTATTTTCTGATTTTTTTTCTCTTGTATGAATCAAAATTGGGCCCAAACAATACATCCTGGGCCAGTTCCCTTTTTATGGCAGAAAACAGAGCCACAATAGGCCCAGTCATTTGAGAATCGTGACTGGGCCAATTCCTGAAAAATGATCTTGGGCCCATCTCTCATATTTCATCCTATAACCATTAATGCCAGATTATCCCCAAAGTAGTCTAACTTTTGTCCTTATACACTGCTGTAGATGCTTATAACAATCAAAATTAGTTTAGGAAAAATCTGAATATCGTAGTTTTGCTTTAGGTGCGATTAATGAATCATCGTGACTATGGGTACGGTTCCCGTAACATAGTTATGATACATAATTCCCAAATTCGGGAGTGCATTTCATGTGACTCGATCATAACAACTCCGAACAATAATAAAATAAACATATCGCGAATCGCGGGTGCATTCATGTAGCGTGGTTTGCGGTGTGTTCCAAAACGACAAGTGTACGACAATCGTAACTTGTTCAAGAAATAATTCCATAAATCCTAAAAAAGCGGTTAAAATAATTAAAAGCGGTTAAAAAGTTTAAAATGCACAATAGGTTTAAAACATGTAATAAATCAGATAATTAGGCCAATTATTAATAGTTAAGTGACCGTGCTAGAACCACGAAACCCGGGAATGCCTAACACATTCTCCCGGGTTAACATAATTCCTTAACTAGTTTTTCTGGTTTCGCAGACTTTTAAATAAAGTCAAATTTTCCTCGATTTGGGATTTAAAATAAACCGGTGACTTGGGACACCATAATAAATTATCCCAAGTGGCGACTCTGAATCTGAATAAAACAATCCCATTTCGAATAATGTCACTTAAATTGGAAAAACTCCCTTATATCCCCTTCTGGGTAAAAAGGAGGTGTGACACGCACATTACATCCTTCACCAATAACAACTCAAACCATTTCATGTTTCTCACATACCCATAGAGCATAACACAACCCTTATCCGACATTTCCTTTACTCAAGCCATGCTCGATCTCCAACCTTGCAAGCCACAACTGATTCACTCGTATACCTCAAACTAAAACCAGTACAACACATAACCGTGCAATCAACTAATCAATAGCAGACTCCCCCACTTGGCTCAAAATCATAGATCAAAACACACAAAACTCACAATGCTCATACTCTATTACTGCCATAATACCATAGTGAGATTCAACTGAATCCTTCATAAGCTCATGCAACACAAACCATCTAGTGTTTCAAATCATCTGCAATTCTCACATTCACCCTCGTAACAGTCAAGCTCATTCTCATAAGCGATCCAAACTCAAATTGTACTACATATGGTTCACTGGTAGAAGAAAACTCACTACTAAATAACATAGGGATTACACACCCTCAGGACACCCTGCAGGAGATAACCCACCTGCTTAGCCTTAAACCGGTGTCTCTCTATACTCTTCCATAATCATAACTATTACACAATCACTAAATCTTCCTAAGTCCGAACTCATATCACAACATGAAATCTACTTCACTTCCCAACTAGACAACATGAAAAGGTCCTTCAACACACCCTAACTCGAGCCATACATCAAATCAAGATGGAAATCAAGCACTAAATAGTCCTTTCTACCTTCAAGCAAACTCTTCTTGCCACATTCGAACAATCTGAACACATCTCGCAATCAAATCATACTCATCACATAGCTATCCAGCCACAATTCCCACCAATAAGGACATAAACGGACATATAAGTCCCAAATGCACGTGCTTACACAATCAAAATCTCAATACTCAAGCCACAGACAAAACTCGGCCTCAAGTCCTCCAGACCGGCCCATCATCAACATGCCAAGATCACATCTCGCACCTTATCTAGAGAATCACAAACCGTCGATGCACAGCTGATACCGAGCGCTCATGTGCGCATATGAACTCGTGGAAGGAGTTCAAAGAGTTACACTTCAAGCTGAATCAATGACGCACGATAAGAATTCAAGAGTGTGAAATTTCCTAAAGGTTCTGCAGCCTCTCGAAGATAAGTACAGACGTCTCTGTACCGATCTGCAAGACTCTACTAAACCCGCTCATAACACGTGAGACCTATGTAACCTAGGCCCTGATACCAACTTGTCACGACCCAAAACTCAACCCGTCGTGAGGGCGCCTATCATGGAGCTAGGCCAGCCTCAAACCAACGCAATCCAATGCCACAGTGTAAATATTAAAAATCATTTGCGGGAAACTTTCATAATTTTTGATACAAATCATTTAAGACATAAAAGAAAGATTCATATTATGATACAATCGTCCCAAAACCACTGTGTCATTGAGATCATGAGCGTCTAAGGTAAATACATAGTCTATTAAAGTGTCTAAGAACCAACAGAAAAATACAACTGGAAATGAGAAGGAGAGCTAAGGACTGTGAATGCCATGCAGATACCTCAGCAACTCCACAACCGGCGACCTCGACCAACGCCTGTTGTTGGGACCATAAGATACCTGGATCTGCACACAAGGTCCAGGGGGTAACGTGAATACACCAACTCAGTAAGTAACAAGCCCAAACTATGGACTGAGAGGTAGTGACGAACTCAACCTCTTCATAAGATAACAGAAATATCGTACAGAAGCGTAGGCATGCTTTCAGTCAATTGAACAACTCATAACAGGGAAATAAGCAGATATGAACATGGTAAAGGAGTATAACTCCGCTACATCTATATGACAATGCACATACTATATGCAATGCACTGCCAAGTGCCTCATGTGCCCAATATCTAAATGCTCGTCCACTCAGTACTGTATATGGCTCATACGTCCCAGGGAAGATCCATCCCGTAACATATATATCTCTGACATCAGTCACTCAGTACTGAGGAAGGCCAATCCAGCCTACGGAGAAGATCCATCTCCTAATAACAATAGTAATAACCTCACAACCACTCGGTACTGTATATGGCTCACAAGGCCCAGGGAAGATCCATACCGGAATATATACACATCACAGACCGTCCGTCTCCAGTACCGAGGAACATGCCAATCCAGATTCGTGGAGAAGATCCATCTCCATATATAAGTACTTCGGATAAGATCCATGTCCAGGGAAGATCCATCCCTCAATATAACCAGTCGCGCCCACTGTGGGTGTGCAGACTCCGGAGGGGCTCCTACGTCCCAAGCGCCATAACATAGCCAGCGAAGGCATGTATCATTAATCCGCTGCGGTGTGCAGCCCGACCCAAAACTGTCACTCATAATTAGGCTCTCGGCCTCACTCAGTCATCACTCTCCAGTCTCACACACATGGGCTCACAATGCCATGAAACTAGCCCGAAACAATGATATGATGTGCCAAATAATAATAACTGAGACAGAGACATGATATGATATGCATGAACGAGACTGAGTACAGAATATCAATGAATGTAATGAGATGATAACAAGAAACGACCACTCGGGTCTCAACAGTATCGGCGTAAATCCCTAATAGGATGTCTAGCATGATTCATAGCACCTTTACTTAATCACATGATAGAAACACGGATATCAACAAGAAAGAGTTACTACGTGATGCCATGGAATGAACCAGGTCGCATTCCTCACGGTGCACGCCCGCACGCCCGTCACTTGGTATGTGCGTCAGCTCAATACCATCATATAGCATATAGTTCGGGGTTTTGAACCCTCAGAACCAAGTTTGGAAGAGTTACTTATCTAAAGCCGAGCCAAACTCTAACCCGCGATGCCCTTGCCTCTCGAATTGGCCTTCGGATGCTCCAAATCTAGCCATAACAATACGATATAATCAACACGAGCTAAAGGAATCAATCCTATAAGGAAATGCTAAGCTTAAGGCCAAAAGTCAAAAAGTCAACTCAAAAGATGGACCCTAGGCCCACGTCTCGAAATCCGACCAAAGTCTCAAAATCTGACAACCCATTCAATTACGAGACTATCCATACTAGTTTCACTCGATTCCGACTCCAAATCGGCTTTCAAATCCCAAAAATTCATTTTAAGAAGTTCCACAATTTTTCCCAAATTTTCATCCCATATCTCTACTCAAATTGAATCCAACATTAGAATCATGTATTTTAGCCAAAATTGAGTTAGAATCACTTACCCCGATGATTTTCTTGAAAATCCCTCGAAAAATCGCCGAAGCCCGAGCTCTCTATGTCAAAATATGAAATAAAACCCCAAATCGCGTATTTATAGTGCCACTCTCGGATTCCCATCACCGCTGACCGTGGAAAATCACCGCTAACCGTGGTAAACCACCGCTGACAGCGAAAAATCACCGTTGACCGCGCTTTTGGTTGCTGCACAGACAGGCCTTAGTATTTTGGCCATAACATTCTCTATCGATGTCCAAATTATGATTTCTTTACCAATCTGGAAACTAGACACGAAGGGCTACATTTTTGTTTTTGAACCATCTCAAAATTCCTTGTAGATCAAAATATATAGGCTTCCAAAGTCGGACCAACGAACTTGATGATTCTCCCCTGGACCGCCTCGCCGCTCCCTTTTCCGCCTCAGCGCTCCTTTTTCCGCCTCAGCGGTAGATTTAAGCACCAGATCCATTGCCTGAGTTCCGGTAATACCCGGACTCGCTCAAAACTTAGCCGAAACACACCCGAGGCCCTCGGGACCTCAACCCAAACATACCAACACCTCCCATAACATCCTTAAAACTTAGTCGAGCCTTTGAATCACTCAAAACAACACCAAAATACCAAATCAACTTCGGATTCAAGCTTAAGAACTTAGGAACTTTCAAATTCCACAAACAACGCCGAAAACTATCAAATCACCTCCGAATGACCTGAAATAATGCACACACGCCACGAATGACACAACGGACCTACTCCAATTTCCAGAATTCCATTCCGACCCCGTTATCAAAATTTCAACTGCCAAACAAAAATGCCTAATTTCCAATTTCGCCAATTCAAGCCTAAACCGGCCGAAAACGCTCGAAAACATAAGAAAACCGATCAATTGTAATTCCTCAAAAAAACAGTGGTCACTAACGTTTTGGCGACCGAAGACGGTCGCAATTTCCGACCGAAGTTGGTCGGTTAATTCAACCAAAGTTTGACCACTTTATCTGATGATATTTGTTGAAAAAATTTCGGTCGGTAATAAAATTATTTTTTATTTATTTTTTAAAATAGCGACCGATTTCAGTCGAAAATATATTATTAGATAATTTTACATTTCTTTCTATTTTAATATGCCTACCGAAATCGATCGGAATCATTAAAAAATAAATTAAAAAAAGTTATTCCCGACCGACGGCGGTCGGTAATTTCAATTTTCTGTAGATGTCGATGCCCCCCTTTTTCTGAAGGCGAAATCGGGTTTACGACATTTGGGCGGACAACTGTATCCCTTTTGGAAATTGGGTTTGAGATTTAGAAGAGTCGCCACCTAATGATTAAGTGCATTAGGACACTAAGAAGGAAATGAAAAGAAGAAGAAGGACCAGAGAATGGGTAAGGGCTTGAAATTATCTCGGGGGGAAGGTGTTAGGAACCCCCCAAGATCCACTAGTGTGGTTCCCGACCATGCTACAATTGTGACTTTAAATATAAACAACAAATAAACATACAAGACAATTCTCACATAACGGCTGCAAGTAGGGGAAGTATAAAAGTTAAATAAACGAGCTGAAATTTGGGACTAGGCAATTTCATAATTTATTTAAAGAATATACGAGTGCAGAAGAATGAGAGTCAAATAATCGATACAAATAATCAGGCAAAGGGATGAAATGGGGCGACAATTTGGGAGAGAAAAAAAGTACTTGGACATTTAAAGAGATTTTCTTTAAATGATTAACACAAAGGGCAAGGTTTAAAAGAACCGAAAACTGCAATTTAAAAAAAATTCTGAAAGAGAGAAGTAAACACATAAAGAGGGAGGGGGGTCCTAGGATTATAAATAACATGGATCACCCAAGCAACACCCGGTAACCAATTATACACGTGGTGTTATTGCGTGATCATCATATCCATGTCTACCCTTTCCCACCCCGTTAAGGTACTAAAGCGCGGAATGGTCTCGTTACTTATTGCATGCTACTACCCGCCTCAATCCTATCACTCCCGGAGGCAGTTAGGACTACTAATCCTAGAGGGAAGGGATATTGGCTTTTGAAGTTTAAAAAGAACAAAATCTAGTGTGACAAGCAAAACGCATAAGAGCAGTTAAGGGGGAAAACGAATAGCAGTTAAGGCTCAAATTGCCTCCTCATTCAAAGCAGAAATTGTTTAGTATGACATACAAGTACTAGTTAGGTCTTTAATTAAACATACGTAAAGGGGGTGGCTGATTTATCACATATTTTCAGATAAGAAGTCCGAATTAGGCCTGCCTGCTGGTTGTAATTATTAAAGACTGGTATAATTAATTGATTACCTAATGGTTTGCCTAGGTGAAACCTATAGGCATGATATCTAACAAGGTCAAACATACTGATTTTAAAGAAGATTACTGACTTTAGAAATAAACCAATTTTGCGGATGTTAACAACATTATTACTGATTTTAGACTTTGCGGGTGAATCAGATTTAAACGATTGCTCCTATAGGCATGAATTCTAAGCGTTGTTGATTTTAAAATGGTTACGTAAGTGCAGGAATCCTATGAGCATGGTATCTAAGATGCAATTGATTATTTTTTAACCTATGGATTGTTTGCCTAACGACATGTGTATGTGCAGAAGTGCAGGAAACTTATAATCATGATTTCTATATGCAGAAGTGCAGAGACTTATAAACATGATTTCTAATGAAATGCATAACTTATAGACATGATTTCTAATGCAGTAATGAAACAACTTATAGGTAGGATTTCTAATGCAGTAATGAAACAACTTATAGGCAGGATTTCTAATGCAGTAATGAAACAACTTATACGCAGGATTTCTAATGCAGTAATGAAACAACTTATAGACAAGATTTCTATATGTAGATGCATAAAATTATAGGCAGGATTTCTATATGTGGATGCATAAGCGGAAAAAAAAAGGCTGTGATTGCAGAAATAAATACCTAAAGCATGATGTCTACCCACATGCATAACATGAGTGACCCTCCCCTTTTCACTATACACCCCCAATAGTTATTACAAATTATTACAACCCGAATGAATCAAGAAAAATAAAAATAAAAGAAAAAAATTACATCAGAAATTAAAGTTCCAACCAAGGAGAGCCTAATTCAGACTCCTAGTCTGAAACATGAGATAAACCAACTTCCAAAGATCAGATTTCCAAAGCCTTTCTCATCCTTTGGGTGTGTCAAAGTTCCAAGGAGCTTCGTGAACTCCAGGCAGTGCTCACACCCAATTACATTTGCAGGATCAGATTGTAGTGCAGTGTGGAAGGGCCAGCCCTCAAATGTCCAAGTTCAGAGGGAACTCAAGGTCCCCAAAGCAAGGCTCATAGGAGGGGGGCAGAACTTAGAGTTTAAGAATAAGTGTAAGTGCAATAGAAGGGGAATTAGGGAAAGCCGTGACAAAACTAGTGGTCATGCCCAGCAATTAGGATGCTGGCACACCCCTGACCAGTCTGTCAGCTTGACTTTGGGAGTTAGGACCTATTGAAGATCAAGTTCAGACCTGGGCAGCAATTTGGATGCGGCCAGGCCATGAACTTTAACTCAACACACATGGGGGTATGGGGATTTTATAGCAAGCAGTAAATATGTCACGACCCGAATTTCCCACCATCGGGATCGTGATGGCGCCTACTCGTGGTAGCTAGGCAAGCCAACTTATTTACCTTTCATTAATAAATAAATCTGTTAACAATCTTTAGCATCAATAAGAAATATGGAATTTAATAATAATAATAGCGGAAGTCTGATTTATAAGTCTGAATCAAAACGCGGAGTAGTCAACAATAGCCTCTACCCAAGATTTGGTGTCACATTACTCACGAACCACTAAGAATAAACTAAATACAAAGGTCTGAAAGAAATATAACAGCTGTTTGTCTCGAAAACAATGAGGCAACTGTCAAAAGGAAGACATAAAGAAGAGACGCCGGGCCTGCGGACGCCTGCAAGGCTACCTCAGTCTCGTGAATAAGAAAGTCTGCTCCCGAACTACTGCTGCTGCTGCTCCTCAAAACCTGGACCTGTGCAAAAATGCATAGAAGTGTAGCATCAGCACAACCGACCCCATGTGCTGGTAAGTGTCTAGCCTAACCCCGGCGAAGTAGTGACGAGGCTAGACTGGACATCACATAAACCTGTGCAGTTATCAATATACAGGGAAAATCGAATACCAAGTAATTAACAACATGGGAGGGGAGACATGCTAAGGGGAGATACAATATTAACAACAATCCAGAGTAACAACTAAAACAGCTTAGGTTCACAATGAACAAAGAACTAATACTCAAATACAAACGCATAGCCTCAATAACTGTTGCAGCGTGCAACCCGCTCCATAATTACTATTGTTGCGGCGTGCAACCCGCTCCACAAATACCACTATTGCGGCGTGCAACCCGACCCATATCATTTATCATGTATCATTGTTGCGGCGCACAACCCAATCCTCAATATCATTGTTGCGGCGCGCAACCCAATCCTCAATATCATTGTTGCGGCGCGCAACCCGATCCTCAATATCATTGTTGCGGCGCGCAACCCGATCCTCAATATCATTTAATAATCCGACTCCCCAAACAACAGTCACAATTAAGGGGCATAAAAATAAGTAAATATTTGACAAACATCCCGGCAAGGGAAAGAATCCAACAAGTTCAACCAAACGTCCCGGCAAGGGAATAATCCACAACGCATTCTCTTTCTTACTTTTCTTATCTCACGATATCACTGGAGCCCAAGCTCCAAGAAATTTCTTGTCTCATATTCCGTCACAAACAACAATATAACGACTTCCCAGTAAGGGAACAAAACATCATCTCAAATATTCCGGCAAGGGGATTACTATAACCACCTTAGTTCCAACATCTAACCACCACAGCTATAACCAAACTATGACCACACTTAACCATCTCAGCTATATCTAACCGATTACCTCACCTAACCACCCCATTGATAACTAGCCTATTATGTTGCTTAACCACCTCAGCTATAACTATAGTCATCCCATGACACAAGGAAAACATTAACCTAAGCGACCCTAGTATCCGTCAAGAACACAATGCAGAGGAATCACAACCCAACAATAGCCCGTCAAGAGGGTAACATAATGATCTCTTCTCTTTCTCACTTTTACTTTCACAATTCGTTCCACAACTGGAGCCGACGCTCCTCAATGAAACAAGTCATTTCATATACTTTCAATATTCGTATCACAATTCGAGCCAATGCTCCTAGGAATCAAATTATCATATCATCATTCACATGTAGTTCACAACACATAGAAATACTCCAATAAACATGGAATTCACAATCAGTTCATGATAATCACATTATAAGGACTCACGGTCATGCTAGACACCAATGTATAGATACTCGTCACCATGCCTATACATCGTACTTGATCACATAGCAATTAGCAACAAGACTCAACTCCTATTTCCTCAAGCTAGGGTTAAACCAAACACTTACCTCGGTCCCAAGAATAGCAATCAACCTTCAAAGACCGCCTTTCCTCTACA
>NW_017676863.1:22620-23500 GCF_001879085.1 Nicotiana attenuata
GGCGTCGGAACCAAAATACGAGCCCGATACCATAGTCTTTTAATCAATTTTCATTTCCATTTTCCTTAATAATTTCAGAAAAACAATTTCACGAAAAAATTCATATCTCGGGCTCTAGGCCTCGGAATTCGATTCCGTGCACATGCCCGAGTCCCATATTTTTCTACGGACCTTCCGGGACCGTCCAATCTCGGGTCCAGTTCCATTTACCAAAAATGTTGACCAAAATCAACTATAATCATATTAATATCAAAATTCTTCAATTTTTTTTTACGGAATTCACATATTTCAACATAACAGCTTTCCGGCTACGCGCCCGGACTGCGCACGCAACTCCAGGCAAGTAAAAAATGAGGTTTTAAGGCCTCGTAAGCACGGAATGGATGAGGAAATAGGTGATGAAGAAAAATAAGTCTCTACCCAAGAACTGGTGTCACAGTGTCACAGACTATCTAAGATCTACTACATACAAGGTCTGAAGAAAAATACAATAAACTGTCTCTGAACAAAAGATAATGAAACAGTGAATGAAGATAGAGGGAGACGCCAGGGCCCGCGAACGCCTGCAGGTCTACCTTGGTCTCCGGGTGGACTGAAGGAAGCCCTCCAACTACGGATGCTGTCCAATACCTGGATCTGTGCAAAAGAGCACAGAGTGTAGTATCAGCACAACCGACCCCATGTGCTGGTAAGTGCCTAGCCTAACCTCGGCGAAGTAGTGACGAGGCTAGGACCAGACTACCAGATAAACCTGTGCAGTTCAAATATATATATATACAACGGAAAGAAATACAGGAAATAAACAGTCAATAAGGAAGGGAGGGACATGTTGTGGGGAGGCAACAGTTACAAATAGGAAACCTCAATATAAAGATAGAAG
>NW_017676863.1:26125-32958 GCF_001879085.1 Nicotiana attenuata
TTTAATTATTTTCAGAAACAATTTCATGTAAAAATTCATTCCTCGGACTCGGGACCTCGGAAGTTGATTCCGGGCACACCCCCAAGTCTCATATTATCCTACGGACCCTCCGGGACTGTCGAATCACGAGTCCGGGTCCGTTTGCCCAAAACGTTGACCGAAGTCAAACTTAATCAATTAAAACATCAAAATTTATTATTTTTCTCACAAATTCACATTTAAACTTTCCGGTTACGCGCCCGGACTGCGCACACAAGTCGAGGCAACCCCCAAGTGAGGTTTTCACGGTCTCAGAAATACAGAGTGAGTAGGAATACAGGTGATGACCCTTTGGGTCGTCACAGTAAGTAACATACAGCTACACCACAGGGTTCAAACAATCATGAGGAAACAAGTGATGACATGGCTGATCAAGACATAGTGAGTGAGAAGGGTTGATGGGCTATGCCAACAAGTTCATCACATGACTTTAAACCACAATGATATACATACATGAGATGTTTATAACAGACATGGCATTAATAACATGATTGTCAGCTATGATCATCAAAGCAGATAGATTGAAGACAAGACATGAGATAGAATAAGAATCATTCAATGGAACAAGACAAAATAATACATCTTTACGGTCATGAAGATCAAGCAACATGTTACTGAAGATATGAAGTCTTAACAGAATATCAAAAAGAGTTCAAGAACTTGATTTAATTGACTTAGCAGACATGACAATGTCTATATGATTATTACCTTCTGATTTCTAGGGATGAATCAGACATAATATTATTAACATAAGGTTTAGCCTATTTAATCATGTATACTTAATAGGATTTTTTTCATAAAGATATTGCAGCATCACCTTAACTAACTAAACCATGATAGTTAAGGTTCAATAATCATCACAGATCAAATATCAACACAAAGAAACATAACTACTAGGAAATATCATTATTCTTAGAAGAAACAGATAACATGAATAACGACATACTGAAAGCCATACACTAGCATGCTCAGCAGGTGATTATCAGTGTAAACGGCATAAAAACAGGTAGTGTACAATGACCATTTGTGGAGCAGCAAACCAAGTTAATGCTAACAGCCATCTAAGATCTCCAAACCTACAACAATTAACTCACAGTGATTGAACTCAAGCAGAATCAAAGGAAGAAAAGAGGAAATTAGATAGCTACTACTGGGAACTCAAACTTAGCATAAAGTCTCAAATTTAATGCTCTTCTGATCGTATTAGGTGTGTGTTAGAGTGAGGACATTGAATGCCCTATTTACAGTGGCATTCAAGCCTTTAGGGTTCCGATTGATTCCAAACCGATAGTGGAGAGTGACGATTGCACGGATGATGATAGCAATAGAGGTGAAAAACAGAAGTGAAAGAGGGGAAAAGCAATGTAGGATTTACCTGCGCATGAGGAGAGAAGAGTCAACCGTTGAAGCCATCGGACCGCTGGTCAAACCCTAATGTCTAGAAGTCATTGCGTTTGACCTCTGGACATCGAATAATTATAACGACCCGGCAGGTCGTTTTGAGAATTTAAGTTCAGATCAGCGGCATAAGGTCTTGAGAAGCTTTATATTATGTGTATCAACTTGCGTGCATGGTTGAATTCAGTTACCAGAGGACTCAGAGTCGAATTGGAAGAAGGATTCTCATTTTGGAAGCTGAAGCGGTGAGAATTTGACCAGAATTGGACTTTTGAGTAAACGGCTCCAGAATGGGTTTTGGATGATCTCAACAGTTTCGTATGGTGATTTTGGACTTAGGAGCCGGATTCGGATTTGGAGGTATGTAGGGTAACTTGAGGCATTTCGGCGAAAGTTGGAAAAGTTGACGTTTGGAAAATGGAGAAGTCTGACCCATAATTGACTTTTGTGATATCGGGGTCAGAATGTGATTTCAAAAGTTATAGCATCTCTGTTATGTCATAACTTTTGGACTTGTCTGCAAAATTTGGTGTCATTCCAGTTTGATTTGATTGGTTTCGGCACGAGTTTTCGAAGTTGGAAGATTTGAAAGTTCATAGTTCGATTCATGGCACGATTTGCATTTTCGGCATTGTTTGTTATGATTTGAGACCTCGAGCGAGTCCGTGTTAGGTTATAGAACTTGTTTGTGTGTTTAGACGGGTACCGGGGGCCTCGGGTGTGTTCCGGGTCGGCTACAGGTCATTTTCCCTTGTTTTTAAACCGCTGGTTCTGGTGTCTGATATCCTTCTTCGTGATTGTGAAGCTCCTCTCGCGTTAGCGAAGAGTATCTGTTGATCGCCTAAATTTCCTTCTTCGCGTTCGCATAATACGCCTCGTGATCGCATAGCTCTGCACATTTTCCTCATCTTGTTCGCATCCTCTATTCCGTGTTCGCGTAGTAGAAACCAGGCCCTGAGAACTGGTGGTCGTTACTCTCGCGTTCGCGTGATTTCCTACGTGTTCGCGTAGATTTCTGTCTTCTCTTCTCTGTGTTCGCGAGCTTGTTGTCGCGTTCGCGATGACCAACCTAGGCAGGCAGAATGAATTCCCAAATCGAGGGTTAGACCATTTTTATCATATCTTGACTTGTGGAGCTCGGTTTTGAGCGATTCTTTGTGGGTTTTTCAAGAAAATCGATTGGGTAAGTGTTCTTCACCTAGATTTTAATATATTCCATGTTTTTATCTTTGTTTTTATCATTTAAATTGTGTTTTGGGTTGAGGAAAATGTTAGTTTTTGAAGAAAATTTCTAATATGAAAAATCACGATTTGAAAGACCAAATGGTATCGGAATTTGATAAATTTCGTATAGTTGAACTCGTATGGAATAGATATCCGTTTTTTAAAATTTGTCGGGTTCCGAGGTGCGGGCCCAGGTGTCGACTTTTGGACCAATTTTTGTATTTTGTTAAATATTGAGACTTTATGATCCGAAATAGTTTCTTATGAGTTTTATTTGTGCTTTGAAGTTAATTTGGTTATATTTGAGCCGTACGGAGGTCTTTTCACCCGAGAAGTTCATTTTAGAGTACCGGTTTGTCGTCTTTGACGTAAGTATCTTGCCTAACCTTGTGTGGGGGACTTNATAGTTTGAGCCGTACGGAGGTCTTTTCACCCGAGAAGTTCATTTTAGAGTACCGGTTTGTCGTCTTTGACGTAAGTATCTTGCCTAACCTTGTGTGGGGGACTTTCCCTTAGGATTTGAGTCTTTTATGTTTATTGTAATCCGTGTACGTGAGGTGACGAGTGCTTTGTGGAAGTTGGCATTTAGGGTTCTTAGGTCCTTATATTTACTGTGTATGAAGTTGTCCGTGATACGTTTGAGTTCCTATTTGCTGGATTCACTTCTGCATGCTTCAATTAGAATTAATTGCCTTAGGATTCACTCTTATTGCCTATTTGACTCTTATTTGACTTAACTGAATATTTTACCCCTTCTATCGTCATGCTATCTTTTCATAACTGCTTATCTTTAATTGAAATTATTACTATTTCATCCTATAATTGTTTAGTCTTAATTGGAGTTATGATTATTTTCTAATGCCTACCATTATTTGAATTGTTGAATTTCGTTCGCAAATTGCTCAACCTTAAAAGGAATTTAGATAACCTATATCTTAGTTGACTTGCCTTTATTTGGGACTATTGGACTCGTGTTGACTTCGTTATTGTTGACTTGTCTATTGTGGGATCGTTGCTACATATTAATTATCCCTTGTTGAATTGTTCCCTTTATGCCTAGTATTCTTTACTGTGGTTATTCCTTGTGAACTGGTCCTACAGTTTCTTTGTGATTTAAAGTTATTGAGTTGATTCACTCGCCTTACTTTGTATTATTATCATTTTTGCTGTTGTACTTGTTGTGGTGATGTACGAGGTTTCTGCCGTGCTGTAACTGTTATTTCTGTTGGTTGCGCTGCATATTTACTTTGGGACTACGGGACGGTATCCCGGTAGATCCCCCTATTCTGCATATTTACTTTGGGACTACGGAACGGTATTCCGGTAGATCCCCTGCACATTTATGTTTGGGACTACGGGATGGTATCCCGGTAGATCCCCCTATTCTGTATATTTACTTTGGGACTACGGAACGGTATTCCGGTAGATCCCCATGTACATTTACGTTTGGGACTACAAGAAGGTATCATGGGAGATCCCCTGTTATTATCACTGTGTTCTGCGTGTTGTCCGTTCTTTTCCTTATGCTTACTAGCTGGTATGAACTATGATAGGACACTTGCACAAGCATATACGTGGGTAAGTACCCTTATCGGATAAGAGGCTTGTTCATATTGCTAAGTATAGACGCACACCCTTGTTTACTTGCCTTCCATGTGAGAATGGCTCTATTTGGCACGTGAGTTGTCTCTATGATTTTGAGGTGTGATGAGGGCACAGGATGCCAAGTGTTAGGGTGCAGATATTGAGACCCGTACTGTATGATTATGAGATGAGGTATCACAGGGTGACTTATATTCGAAGGATATTATTTGAAATGATTATATTCGAAAAGGTATTTATTTTGAAAGAACTATTTTTGAAAAAAAAATATTTATTTGAAGGAATTATATTTCGAAATATTTTATCACTTGAAGGATTTGACTAATGGATTGACGTTTGTTGGCTAAGACCTAATGTGAAAATTGTAGTAGTTGCTAAGTTATGACTTGTCTTTACTGTATTTGTGATTTTGGATTTGGGTTGTCTTTCCGTTCACTTTTCTGTGTTCTTATTATGGTGCTTCGATGTTACTTGTTGTTTTCCTTCCTTTTTGCAATTACTGTATTGTTAGCCACATACAGTTGTGTTTAGAAGTTGTAGCGAAACTCTATAGAGCTTATGACTTGTACGCCCGATTTTGGGAAGATGTAAAGTGTATAAAGATTTCTATATTGAGACTGTTAGACTTTTCTTTATTGTGGTTGAAAGCTAGTGGAAATGATATAGTATTACCGCATTCCATGTCAGTATCACACGTTTATATATATATATATAGAGAGAGAGAGAGAGCAAGAGCAGAAAACTAGTTGTGAATAGTTGAAACTTTAAATGGTCATAACTTTACGCTCAATTATCAGATTGGCGAGATCTTTTTTTTGATTTCCAGTATTTTTTCGAGATCTAGCCGTACAAACTGCCGTAAGGCGGTTTGGGCGAGCGAATTTCGAGAAAAATAGCCTTTTACCTATTCAATTTGTATTTTCCCCCAAATTGGTGCAACTATAAAGTTCATTCTTATAGAATAATTAGATGGAGTAAAAGAGTTCAAGGTCGAAATGCCTGCAATACTGCGAATGTGTATGTCAATTTCACTGTTTGAAATTCAATTTCAGAAAACGAAACAAATCTCATTAGGATCAATATCTATATTTAAAATAGCATAAATTTATGGCCATGTCTAACTTGGCTCGTTGGTTTTTCTCTTACATTTTGGCTATTTATGTAACTCCGCTACGACGGTTCAAACCTGGATGAAAAGGCAACGTCTCATTTTACCCGTAAAATTGTATTTCATAGCTATATCATGGCTATTTTTGTACCTCAAGTACAATGGATCAAACGTAGATGGTGCATGGCATCCGTAAAACGTCGAGTTGCGATGTCGTCGTTCCATGCGGCATAGTGGGATACATTATCGTCGGGCCCTCTAATTGTGATATTCGTCGAGCGGGCTGGTTGTTATTGGTCAACGGTTTTGCTCGCGAAAAATACGTAAAATCAAAAGAGGAATCGCGTAAAACGGATAAATGAGCGTAAAGTTATGCCGTTTTAAGGCTTAAAACTTTCGCACCCAAAGCGGCAGGAGGAAAGGTATTAAGAGAATTTAGAGTGCAAGGAATGTCGGATGCGATCATACCAGCACTAACGCACCGGATCCCATCAGAACTCCGAAGTTAAGCGTGCTTGGGCGAGAGTAGTACTAGGATGGGTGACCCCCTGGGAAGTCCTCGTGTTGCATCCCTCTTTTTGAAAAAATTTGTATCCTACTTCTTTTAATATATCGACGGTAGATCTAATAAATTAGCAAATGAGTTTTACGCGCTTAGACGATATTTTTTTACGTGAAATAATAAATTTTTTTTTTAAAGATGATATTTGCGGAAAAGATCAAAAAGGTAATATACAATAAATAATAAAAATAAAGAAAGTATCTAATAGGTAGATATTGTTANTTTTTTTTTTTTAAAGATGATAATTGCGGAAAAGATCAAAAAGGCAATATGCAATAAATAATAAAAATAAAGAAAGTATCTAAAAGGTAGATATTGTTAATTACGATTACCAACTACGGCCTTACGGGCTTAACACAGTTGCGCTCGACGTGTCACTACGCCCTCGCCTCGAAGGCGGCATCCGTAAAACGTCGAGTTGCGATGTCGTCGTTCCATGCGGCATAGAGGGATACATTATCGTCGGGCCCTCTAATTGTGATATTCGTCGAGCGGGCTGGTTGTTATTGGTCAACGGTTTTGCTCGCGAAAAATACGTAAAATCAAAAGAGGAATCGCGTAAAACGGATAAATGAGCGTAAAGTTATGCCGTTTTAAGGCTTAAAACGTTCGCACCCAAAGCGGCAGGAGGAAAGGTATTAAGAGAATTTAGAGTGCAAGGAATGTCGGATGCGATCATACCAGCACTAACGCACCGGATCCCATCAGAACTCCGAAGTTAAGCGTGCTTGGGCGAGAGTAGTACTAGGATGGGTGACCCCCTGGGAAGTCCTCGTGTTGCATCCCTCTTTTTGAAAAAATTTGTATCCTGCTTCTTTTAATATATCGACGGTAGATCTAATAAATTAGCAAATGAGTTTTACGCGCTTAGACGATATTTTTTTTACGTGAAATAATAAA
>NW_017676863.1:37311-37914 GCF_001879085.1 Nicotiana attenuata
TTTTTTTTTTTTAAAGATGATAATTGCGGAAAAGATCAAAAAGGCAATATGCAATAAATAATAAAAATAAAGAAAGTATCTAAAAGGTAGATATTGTTAATTACGATTACCAACTACGGCCTTACGGGCTTAACACAGTTGCGCTCGACGTGTCACTACGCCCTCGCCTCGAAGGCGGCATCCGTAAAACGTCGAGTTGCGATGTCGTCGTTCCATGCGGCATAGTGGGATACATTATCGTCGGGCCCTCTAATTGTGATATTCGTCGAGCGGGCTGGTTGTTATTGGTCAACGGTTTTGCTCGCGAAAAATACGTAAAATCAAAAGAGGAATTCGCGTAAAACGGATAAATGAGCGTAAAGTTATGCCGTTTTAAGGCTTAAAACTTTCGCACCCAAAGCGGCAGGAGGAAAGGTATTAAGAGAATTTAGAGTGCAAGGAATGTCGGATGCGATCATACCAGCACTAACGCACCGGATCCCATCAGAACTCCGAAGTCAAGCGCGCTTGGGCGAGAGTAGTACTAGGATGGGTGACCCCCTGGGAAGTCCTCGTGTTGCATCCCTCTTTTTGAAAAAATTTGTATCCTGCTTCTTTTAATAT
>NW_017676864.1:0-13243 GCF_001879085.1 Nicotiana attenuata
ATTGGGATTAGCAGGATAGGCGGGTGGGGGATGTCCCTTCGACCAAGCCTGGTACATTTCGGCCATCTGCTGTTTTAACTTATACATCTCCTCTCTCATTGTGTTTACATCCATTGCCTCCTCCTCTCTGGATGGGTTAACGATGCTTGCTTCTAGATCTTGGTTGGCCATTTTCGACTTGTCTTTGGAACGGGTGTTGTAAGGGTGGGTTGCCAGAATGCCAGTCAGCTTATCACCTGCCTGGACTCATCAACAACAACTTGTTAGAGGTTAGGGCATTAACAAATAGGCAACCGCACATTGATGGATGGATGCATCTAAGCAGTCAAACGTTGCTATTATGTCGCTGTTCAACCACATGCGTCATCCCGGCTTTTATTTCTTTCTCTTGCCAATTAGTTCCCACTCTTATCTTTCCTTCTTCACTTTTCTCTCCCTCTTTTGGATTTGGCCAATTAGTTTTCCTTTAATTTAGAAATGGTCGAATCCTATGGAGATTGCCTACGTATCACGATCCCTCGTGAATCAGACCAGACGTAGTTCACGAAGAATAAAGGTAAAGTAAGAGCAGAATATTTTTGGAAATTTTCAAGTTTATTGATAGCAACTACGTCTATTACAAAGACTCAAGACAGACTCTGATGCAAAAAGAACTACAGACTCCACATCCCTATCCTAGTTCAAACAAAATACAGACTCAATCAACTGACTGTCTTTTATCAAAAGGGAAATACAGATTCCGACAAAAAGAAATACAAGTCCAAGTGACCTAACTCCATGAAATACAGACTCAAAAGGTAAACTCTAACAGACTCACAGACAACTATGAATACATTAAAGCTCCTGGCGCCTGCGGGACATCGTTCGGTCTCGCCGCGGGCCTATATGCAAGTTCCCCTTGGAGTCTGTCTAAGTCATTCATTATCTGCTTCACAAATATCATGACTGATGCAAAGAAGGTGGTACGGGTCATGCTCTCGCACATCTGGCATTTCCGGGTAATAGAATGAGCAACGGTTAAGATTCTCTCTCTGATTCTTCCTTTCTCTTGAAGCAACCGCCCTATCTGCTGGGCCCTAGCCTCCAAAGTCTGCTCAAACGCCTGGCTTTGTTCTCGAAGTTGTTGTAAATCCATTTCTAGCTGCGCTAATGCCTTATAACAGTGTTCTCTCTCAACTTTGAAGTCCCTTGCATGTTTAATCATTCGGTTTTCTGCGGCAGTGGCCTTTTCCTTTAATCTTGCGACCTTATTGTCATATTCTTCTTTAACTGCTTAACCATGCGAGCCCGTTCTTCTGCATTTTTAGCCAATTGCCTCCGGACCCCAACCAATTCCTTTTCTGCTTTGTCAAGGTCGAAACTGTAATCATTCACCTTTTGCCTTAGATTTGCTATAAGCTTTGTATCTTTGGCACTTCTGACGGGGTTGTCCGCCTCTAGCTTCATCTTTTGTATTTGGGCTCGTAAAATTTCATTCTCCTTGGCCAATTATTTTCTCTCCCCTTCGTCAGCCGCGGCTTGCAAGCTATTTTCAAATCGGAGGTCTTGGACCTGTTTTTCCAACGCTCTTATGCGGGCCCCGTACTCGTTTTCTTTAGCTAACCAAGCCCACTGTTCTTGTGATGAATCAACAAATTCCTGGATGTGAGGTCTTTTGGCCGGTCTTCTGATGCAACATCCCGTCTATACCAAGCCTGATAATCAGGTGACACCTCTCCTTTGGCTCGATCCCGGACACAAGTATTTGCCGCCAAATATTGACATTCGCTCCAGACTTGACGGACCACTGCTTCAGGAAACTGGCCATCAGGGCCAATCTCGACCACTTGCAAACTAAGATCATCATCCTTGGGTACTATCTGGCATCTTCCCAGTTGCCTCAACACTCGATACGGTGCGTAAGAAAATGTGGTCGGGCTGCCGGCATATATACGACTTCATCAACAGGTAACCATCCCAGTGTCCACTCTATTTGGCTAGCAGTGAGGGACCGAAAATATGTTGTCCAACCCGTGACCCCTTCTGGCAAGTTGACCCCTTTAGTTCTTGTGTTAAATTCTTCTATGCACGTCTTTTCTGGAGACCCATAGCTCAAAAACTGAGGGCGATGATACAGATGCTCAATCATCCACATTTGCAACAATAAGTTGCACCCCTCGAAGAAAGTTTCCCCAGCTTTACAAGCTGTAAGAGCACGGAAGATGTCTGCCAATATCATAGGTGCAAGTGTACTTTTAGCTTGAGTGATTAATGTACTGACAATCCCAGCTATTTTTATGTCAATGTTCCCATCCTTCCTTGGAAATATTAAAACCCCCAAGAAAGCCACCATAAAAGCGAAACATCGATGCTCCTCCCACTTCTGGCGGTTTCCTTTGCTGCATATCTTACTTTCTGGGTTGTTGAACCCCCCGATATGACCATAGCGATGATATATGAAGCTTAGAGTACAAAAGCCATTTACCAAGTCTGGGTTATGGACGGCCCTGACTATTTTCAAGGAATCTAAAAACTTGTGTACAGCTACGACTCTGGGAGCAACCAAGTACTTGTGCCTCAACGGAACCTCATCCTTTCCAATGTAGCCAGCTATTTCCTCCAATGTCGGGGTAAGCTCAAAATCCGAAAAATGGAACACATTATGTGCTGGGTCCCACCATGTAACCAGTGCTCTAATAATATCTCCCCGAGGCGCAATATCAAGCAAACCGGTAAGCTCTTTCAAATGTTTCTTGACCGCATTTTGCCCTTCTTTGCCCAAATCGTTCCACCACAGACGCAACTCCAAAGGGATTTTATGCATGATTGAAAAGGGTTCATTTTGAGTCGTGCTCATCCTGCACATTTATTAAGGTGATTTAATAACTTATTTGACCTAAAAAAGAAAAGCAAATAACACTATTTTTGTTCAAATTTCCAACTTTAAAACAAACGGCCGGTTTTGCAGTTACGGCCTTTCAGCACTTCGGGGAGAAGATTTCAAGGCTGTGCCTGCTAACCGTTGAAACTGACTCAGGGTGGCTGTTCTTGTAAAAACAGCCTTCCGGCGCCCTTTTGGGACATTTGGCTTATTTTAAACAAGAATGGCATCACCCGACTTATTTTGTGACAAAATTAAAATTTTGGTATTTTTGGCTATTTTTTCAAAAGGGTGGTTGGACCCGAAGAGGGTTGCCTACGTATCTCACATTCGGTGAGAATTAAACCTGCGTAGTTCGGGCAAATAAATCTGACTATTTTGAAAACAAGACTCTTTTGTTTTTGTTGGCAAATACACTATTTCTTAAAGCAAGATTCTTTTTTATGTTTTCTTTTCAGTGTAAATAAAATAAACTAATATGAAAAATAAAACTCTTTTTGTTTTTCTTTTCCATTTTTCTCTTTTTTTTCATTTTCTCAAAAAAT
The DNA here is from genome assembly GCF_001879085.1 of Nicotiana attenuata. Classification (NCBI taxonomy): domain Eukaryota; kingdom Viridiplantae; phylum Streptophyta; class Magnoliopsida; order Solanales; family Solanaceae; genus Nicotiana; species Nicotiana attenuata. The sequence goes on from NW_017676864.1 coordinate 3,406, forward strand.
CGGCAGCATTTCGGCACTACTTGGACATTGGGTTTTTCTAATATAGGAAATTAATTCTCTACACTGCTATTTTCACTTTTCCCTTTTTGTTTTTCAATTTTCCAGATATTCAAAGCCGGTCAGCATGCAAGTCCAAAACAGATAAATGCACAAGTAGGATGCATCAGGACGGTCCATTATTCCGGGTACACCTGTCCTAGACGGACCCAACCCCTGTGTTGAGTCCCCTAAGTCAAAATGCACGTGATGTAGATAAACGTCCTACTAGGGATCCGGCATGAAGTCAAGTTCTTCTAGGTTCAAAACTTGGGTATATGTTCTAGACTGTGTACCCGAGCGGACAACTCGAGTCGAGGAGGGGGCTACGTACCGGGAACCAAAAGGCCATCCGGCTTAGCAACTTGTCCGGCCTCTTTCTTATTTCAGGGTATTGACACTAACAGAATAGGGAGTCTCCACCAGTGAGCACATCCCCGAAGGTGAGAAGAGAAGGGTTTCGCCACAGTTTATATACAATCCAGATAATATCAAAGTGGTAAAAAGCAACATTTTGCACATTTAGCATGAAACATGTAGAAAAATCAGATAAAGCCAAATACAACAATATATCTAAGCTCGAATTCTGAACCCTGAACCAAAGTTCTGGATTCTTGGTCCCCAGCAGAGTCGCCAGAGCTGTCACACCTCCTTTTTATTACTACACCCGCGAGGATATAATAAAGGGAGTTATTTCCAACTTGAAGTGACAATCGGGACGGGATTCATTATTAATATTCAGAGTCGCCACTTGGGAAATTAATGGTGTCCCAAGTCACCTATCGAATCCGGAGCCGAGGAAATTATGACTCTGTTAATAGTCAGTGAACCAGAAATCCGAGTAAGGAATCCTGTTAACCCGGGAGAAGGTGTTAGGCATTCCCGGGTTCCGTGGTTCTAGCACGGTCGCTCAACTGTTGTATTTGATTTTATCTGATTTCGAAATATGTTCTAGCTTATGTGCTTTTATTAGTAAACCGCTTTTACTTTTATTTCTTATGAGAATTGCAACGTAGTGAAAATGCATCTTGAACCACGTCGCACCAGTGCACCCGCGATTGTTAACACATTTCGACTTCGTTGAGATTTGGATTCGGGTCACATAAATGTGCACCCGTATTTAGGAAGGTAAATTTATTGAAATACGTGCTTAAAGCAACTACGCGTTTATTAACTGTGTGTGGAGCCATGAAATTTGCTAAATGGCACATCCTGAGGTCTAAATATTTTGATATAAGCAATTAATGAGGGCCCCGCAATTTGTGTGTTTATCTGGCGAGGCTCGTCTCGTCTATTGTTTATTTTAAAGGGTAAATCCTAAGGCAATCTATGATTTTCTATATTTATTCGTCTTTAACTATTTGTTACTGGACCTAATAGTGACTTTATACTGTTGCAGCCACTGGGCTCCAGGACGAGCCCAACAAAAGAAAAGGTTAAAATTATGTGCACACCATAAACTGACCAAGCAGATCTAGGCCCAGGCCCAAACGTACACAAGCATCTAACCGAGCCTGGGCCGTTCATTGAGGCCCTGAGACTTATTCTTTTTTGGTAATAAAATACTGAGCCCAAACTGTTAAGCCAGGACAGATTCCAATTCAGATTCCAATATGCAGTCTTATTGTTAGAACTAAAAATCGAAACAGTCCAGAAACTTATTCAAGTTGTCCTACTGATATCAACCTAATACTGCCCAGTTTTAAATACAGAAATTGAACATTGGATGCAATCTATACTACATATAGGATTAAACATTGGATGCAATCTTCCCAGAAATTAATTACATAATCAGAATTAAAATCCATTGCACAGTTCAGATATTCAGTCCAGTTATACAGTCCTTAGTTGATTACATACAACAATAAAGTCCTAATCAATCACAAATAAAGCAAAGGAGTTCAATGAGGGAGGCCTGATCAGCACTTCATTTCATTTCAAATGCCTGGGAAATACAAGATGTGTACCTGATATTCAAAATACAACAGGACGAGGAGGAGTTAGCAATAGCAGTGCAGAGAAGTTGGCAACAGCAGTGCAAGCAACAGTGATTCGAATTTCGAACAGCAGACAAATACAAACGATTTCAACCCCAGAAATAACTCCATGATCCAGAATTATTGCCAAACCAAACCAGATTCATATAGCAAACCTCATACAGTACCAAAATTGACCAGAAATGAGCTTAACCCTAACACAACCAGTAAACGACCAGCAATTAACTCGAACCAAGCAAATCTCATGCACATCTGACTTGAACAGCTTGTAAATATCAATGTCGAGCAGAATCAGATGAATTTAAGTTACTTCTCATCCTTAATGAGCTAGGAAGTTGGATTAGGGACTGAGATCTGAAAATGAGCTAAGGAGGGATTAATGTAATAGTAATTTTTGTTTGATTTTTCTGGAACTTGTGGAGAATCAGAGAGATGGCTTTGGGGGGGGGTCGAGATGGTTGTCAGAAAAAAACTCCTCTTCTCAAGGCAAGTGAATGCCTATTTATAGGTGAACTTAATCCAATTTCAGATTTTTCCCTTTACCCCCTTAGTCCCTATTCTAATTTCAGTGTTTACCCCATTATTTCTGACTTGTTACACAAGCAACTAACTTAAGTTTATTAGAACCTACACTATAGTCCCTCCTAGAAAGTTCTATGCCTACTACAATCCCTATTCTATCCTTACCCCTCTTCAAAAATTACCAAATCTGATGAAAGTACCCTTTTCATATGCCTAGACTACCCTTTAAACCTCCTGAAATTACTAGCCTACATTAACTACACTAAACTTTCTAACTGACCCTGGTCCAAACAACTATTTCTGCAAATTAACCAGCCACCAATCCAATCGCAAATCCTAAATTCAAATAACTACTGATTTTTGGATTAACAACTACTAATAACAAATCAAAGTAAAACAGTGCTCAAATAGTATTGATTAAAACTGTAAGCAAACAGATTCGACACACACAACTAATAGAACAAACTTAAACATTCATGAGGCCTGGAGAAGATTTAAGCGACTCAAAACTTAAACTAAATCCTAAACATGATTAATCCTAATTCTCAAGAACTCAGTCACAACTGAATTGACAAGCGACCCAATTCTTACTATTGATTAAAAGACAAAGAAGATTAACAAATCAGAAACAGGCTAACCTAGTTGAACANAGAGGAGAACAGGGCGGTCCTAGGGTGTTCATTTGGTTGGATTTGGATGAAGTTGTGTCATGGCCGGAAAACTTAGGTCGGATATTCGAGGAGGTGGGTTAGGATTCGAGGGCCATGGATATGGGGGTTGGAAAGACGATGTGAAAAGGAGTGTGGTGTGAAATTTTGGAGGCCATCGGAGCATCGCCACCGCCGGCGACGATTTTCGGCCGGCGGCGAGCGGCGGGGATGTGGTGGAACAGTGGTGGGGACATGGCGGCCGGCGGAGACGGGGTAGGGTTGCAGGGGTACGAGGAAGGGGGGGACTTTGGTCTTTATTTTTTATGAATGATTATTACAGTTATATTTAAAATGCTATAACCAATTTTGACCGTTGGATTGGGAAAATGAACGCCTGGGATTAATGGGTGCCTAAACGGCGTCGTTTGGTGGGGTAGGGGAAACGGACCGGTTTAGACGCGGGTTTGGGCTGGCATGGGGCTTGTTTTAACACCTGGGCTCCGAATTTGTTAACTATGGCCCAATTCAAAGCAGCCTGTTTGTTTATTTGTATTTATTCATTTTGCTTCTTTTTTTTTTTTTGTATTTTATGTTGTATTTTTGTATTTATTTATTTTTCTGATTTTATAAAATGCTAAAATAAAACCAAAAAAAACAAATTGACTCTAACAATTATATTTCCTAATTAATTCCTAAAGAGAAATGCAAACTAATACCAAAAATGCAAAATGGACCCTTTTTGTTATTTTCTCAACATTTGTTCTAAAATCAATTAATACTAAAATATGAAATTAACCTAAATGCAAAATGCATATTTTTTGTGTATTTTCATATGGATTAAAATGCACAAATAAAAATGCAACAATTACCAAAAGATGCCACAAAATTCACAAAAAATTATAAATACTAGAAAACTGTTTTGTTTGAAATTTTGGGAATTATAGCTTATGGCAAAAATCACGTGCTCACAACACGGCGATCCAGCCCACGTGTTAGATTTCAGCACTGTCCAGCTAGACAAGGATCTGTCTTATGAGGAGGAGCCGGTGGCTATTCTAGACCAGCAGGTTCGACAGTTGAGATCGAAGAGTTTTCCTTCAGTACGAGTTCAGTGGAGAGGTCAGCCCCTTGAGGCATCGACCTAGGAGTCCGAGTCTGATATGCGGAGCCGTTATCCTCATCTATTTCCCGACTCAGGTACTTCTTTCTTTTGTCCGTTCGAGGACGAACGGTTGTTTTAGAGGTGAAGAATGTGACGTCTCACTCATTCTGTGTCTCCGAGGCCTTGAAAACCTCATTTAGGCTTGCCACGATTTGCGTGCGCAGTCCGGGCGCGTAGCCGGAAAGCTTAAATATGAATTCTGTGTAAAAATTGATGAATTTTGATATTAATATGAATAAAGTTGACTTTGGTCAACATTTCGGGTAAACGGACCCGGACCCGTGATTGGACGGTCCCGTAGGGTCCGTAGGAAAATATGGGACTCGGGCGTATGCCCGGAATCGAATCCGAGGTCCCGAGCCCGAGAAATGAATTTTTAAAAGAAATTGTTTTTCTGAAATTTATATGGAAACTTGAAATGAAAATGGTTTAGAAAGTGTTGGTATCGGGCCCGTATTGTGGTTCTGGCACCCGGTACACGTCTTATATGTGGTTTAAGCGCTTCCTGTGAAATTTTGGTTGGAATCGGACGTCATTTGACGTGTTTCGGACCTAAATATCTAAAAATGAAAGTTTATGAAGTTTGACGAAAAAGTGATGATTTTGAGGTTTGATTCCTCGTTTTTGATGTTATTTTGGCGATTTGATCGCACGGTTAAGTTCGTAGGATGTGGTTGAGTTAGTGTGTGTGTTTGGTTAGGAGCCCCGAAGGCTCGGGAGTATTTTTCGGAGGTGTTCGGGATGGTTTTGAAACTTAGAAAAATGCAGAAAAGTTGCAGCAGGTGAACAGTACTTTTCTTCTTCGCGTTCGCGTACCCTTGGGCTCCCCCTTCTTCGCGTTCGCGGAACAGTCCCCGCGTTCTCATAGTCTTAGCCCATCCTTCATCACATTCGCGTAGAGTAAGTTCCTGGACCCCAGCCCTCCTCTTCTACGCATTCTCAATTAGACTCCCCGCGTTCGCGATGCCTTATCCCATTTACCCTTCGCGAACGCGATCCCTTTTCCGCGAACGTGAAGGGCAATTTTGCCCAGTGATTTTAAATACGCAAAACAGAACAGTGACGGGATTTTTCACCCAAAAACACACGAACTCATCTTCTCCACAGCCCATAGGCGATTTCTAGAGCTCTTCTTCACCAAAGCTTCTTGGGTGTTTCCTTCATTTTCCTTCATTTTCCTTCATCATTTATCAAATTCTTAGGCTCAAATCATGTAATCTAGGGTTGAAATTGGGGGGAAAATGGGTAGAGTTAGGGCTTTTCAATCTTCTTTGATTTAGACCTCGTTTTGGGGTCGAATTTGAAAACAAATTGTATATTCGGGCTCGTGGGCGAATGGGGGATATGAATTTGGTCCGAACCTCGGGTTTTGACCAAGCGGGCCCGGGGTCAATTTTGGAATTTTTGGAAGAAAGGTTGGGAATCTATATTTAGGCGTTGGGTGTGATTTGTTTAGCTATTATTGATATTATAAAGTTGTTATTTCATAGATTTGATTGAGCTGGAGCCGAACTCGAGAGGGAAAGCGGTCGTTGTGGATTGATTTAGCCGTGGAAGTTGAGGTAAGTGTTTGGTCTAACTTTGGCTCTAGGGAATAGGAGTAGAGTCTTATTTGCTAATTGCTACTTGTCGATTACGGTGTATAGGCATGGTGACGAGTATCTATACACTGGTGTCGAGCATGACCGTGAGTCCTGAATTGCTAAATTATCGAATTCTTAATTGTTGTTTATGAGGACTTGGTTGGAAATCTTTAACACTGAGCCAGTAATTGATGAGACTGAGTATTGATTTAATTGTGTTAAGTAGAAATTGAAAAAAATTTACTTATAGCTGGATCTCCCTTGCCGGGATAGTTATTATATTATCTTGTTCCCTTGCTGGGATAGTTTATTATATTATCTTGTTCTCTTGCCGGGATAGTTTATTATGACATCTTTTCCCTTGCTGGGACTATATTGTGTATTGTGCTGAAAGAAATGGGAGCGAGTGGTACGCCTACCACGTGATATTATGAAATAGGATCGAGTGGTACGCCTACCACGTGATATTATGAAACGGGATCGAGTGGTACGCCTACCACGTGATATTATAAAATGGGATCGAGTGGTACGCCTACCACGTGATATTATGAAATGGGATCGAGTGGTACACCTACCACGTGATATTATGAGATATGGGATCGAGTTGCACGCCTGCAACGAGAGGAAATTGAAACAAGTGAAAGTGGTTTGTTTTCCCTTATTCTGTGTTAGAAGAAATCAGTTGTAGTCCCTATTGTTATTCCTGATATTCCGTTTTATCTGTTACCCCATAAGCATGTTTCCCCCTCCCAGCTTTAATTGTTTATTTCCCGCTATTACTTCGTTGTATTTGTGTGTGTGTGTGTATATATATATATATATATATATATATATCTGCACAGGTTTTGTCTGGAGTCTGGTCCTAACCTCGTCACTACTTTGGCGGGGTTAGGCAAGGCACTTACCAGCACATGGGGTCGGTTGTGCTTATGCTACACTCTGTGCATCTTTTTGCACAGATCACAGTGCTGGAGCAGCAGCTTTTGGACAGCAGTAGTTGATTGGGAGCTGACTTCAGTCCAGGGACATTCGAGGTAGCCATGCTAACGTCCGCAGGCCCGGAGTCCCTTTCTACTTTATTCAGTTTGTTATCATTTGTACCGAAGCAGACAGTTTCATGTTTCATTCAAACCTTGTATTTAGTATTCTCTAGACGTTCGTGAGTATTGTGACACCAGTCTTGGGTAGAGGATTATGTTATACTTTCGCATTTCTTTCAGTTGATTATATTTGAGACTTCCGCTTTATTATTAAATGCTTCATTGTTTCCAATATTGTCTACGTTCGCTAAAAGAGGTAATTGATAATTGGCTTGCCTAGCTCCTATTAGTAGGCGCCATCACGACTCCCGAGGGTGGGAAATCCGGGTCGTGACACATATAAATATAAAAATTATTACATAATACAACAAAAACTATGTCCATAGGTACAAGAAATCCAACGTAGCAAAACATGATCATATATAGCAGTTCAAAATAGAATTCACTTAAAATGCAGCTAAAACAACCAAAAAATATTCCAACTATCATCTGATACTGATATGACATATAATTATACCAATAGGTATACAGTTCTACTAATTAATTTCAGGCAACTATATATGACTGTACTACTATTACATAATACACATGCATAAAGAGAAAATCAAAAAATAATGTACCACATATTAATATAATAATGTATTTCAAGATATTGTAATACTATTATATAAAACAAACGCATAAAGACAAAAAATAAAAATGGTTACATAATGCACATGCATAAAGGAAAATTGAAAAAATTCAAGATACTGTACTGTTCTACTATTACTAAAGAAAAATCAAATAGCGTACCAATTAAATGTAGCAAATATACTTACTACATAAAGGGAAACACAGTCTGGAATACCGAACCAAAGAATGCATCATGGGCCATACAAAAAAATTTCAAAGCAAGGAACTACTTTGCAAATGCAGGGCTCTCAGAAGAAGATGTTTATAAGATAAAGAAATGTTCTGTCAAACTACTATACAGAACCACGCAAGGAGACATTCCAAAGATGACATGAAGGAAAGTAGTATGCAACAATCAGGGACAACCCAAGTGGACATTCATTCTAAGGCTGGCAATTCAGCAAAGACTGGCTACTCAAGAAAGGCTAGCAAGATAGGGTATTGTTGCAGATCAAACATGCCCATTGTGTAACAAGGAAAATGAGACAGTGCAACACCTATTTTTCTGTGAGACAACAGGGAAGATATGGCTTCGACTAGTGGAATGGCAAGGTATACGAAGACCAAAGAAAGCTTGGCAGGAGGAAGTGACATGGATGACACAGGTAAGCAAAGGAAAGAGTGCAGGCGCAGCAGCATGCAAGATGACCCTAGCAGCTGCAGTCTATCACATTTGGAAAGAAAGAAAAAGTGTGATTTTTCAGAAGAAGAGGAGAACAAGCAATGCCATATTACGACTGATCATACAGGAAGTTCATATAAGGGCCGCCAAATTTTCTTGTCTAGATAGAGCAATGACTAACTTGAATTGGTACACTGTAATAAACTAGAGTATGAAGTAGCAATTAAGCTGTAGAAGTTTTAAAGATAGGTATCTCCTAGCTGGGACTTTATGTCCAGTAGGAGGTATGCTAGAGTTTTGTTCCTATAATAGAATGTACGAACTGTAAATATTGTTGCTTGGTAAATAAAACACTTTAATTACCAAAAAAAATGTAGCTAATATAACCAAAAAATGTTCCAACTAACATATGATACCAATATAGTATATAGTTATACCAACAGGGTATACAATTGTATGCAAAGAGTTTAAAAAAAATTTTTTTAATTCAATTATTAAACTGAAATAATATCAGTTGTCAATAAAAATTTTAAAAAATTCTAAAAGGATCTAATTGTAATAGTATACTCCCTGATGTTACATTTACCTTGATACTTCATTGAAATCAGACTTGTCTGCCCCAAAAAAATTTATAATCATTTTGGGATAATTTTAATTTAAGAATATAATATAGCTAAAAATATGAGATATATATGGCATTACATGAGTGTAACAAATTAAAAAACCTTGGGATATATTAAGTTACAAGTTGATGAGTGAAGGACCTAACCTACATGTAAATAAAAGAAAAGGTTAGCTAGCAAACGCAAAGGGACCGGGGTCAAGAAAAGTTACGTGGCAGTTGGTGGCTATATAAAGATTTAACTATGGATCCTTGGAATTTAATAACAAACAAGCGGACAAGAGAATTAAATAATCCATTAAATATTTGTAAATGGGTCTCGTGGCTTAAGGGATGGGTTGTGAGTAGGTGGGTAATTTGTTTTGATCGTTTGGGCAGTTTATGTAATTATTTGAACGGAAAAGGGTTCAAAATGCCCCTAAACTATTGGAAAAGGTTTTAAAATACCCTTCATTCACCTATTGGGCTAAAAATACCCCTCCATCCACCTTTTTGGTTCACTTATGCCCTTTGACCGTTAGGTCAATGCTGAATTAAAAATAATTATTATTCTTTTTGTAAAACTTAAAAAAAATATTTCACAAAATATTTTCGTTTTTTAAACTAATGCACCAGTAGTCCACTAATTTAGTAAAGTCTTCTTCTTCTTTGTTTTTCAGTTTTTACCAAAAAATAATTTTTTTCAATTTTTTTAAAGCATTTTTTTTGTAAAAACTGAAAAAATTGTAAAAATAGAAAAAAAGTGTTTTTAATAAAATATTTTCGTTTTTTAAAAATTGAAAAAATATTCTCAACAAAATATTTTCATTTCTGAAAAATATCTTTTTTTAGTTTTTTTAAAAAACGAAAATATTTTTTCTTTTAAAAAAACTGAAAAACGAAAATAAAACTAAATGTTTTAAAAAACTGAAAATACTAAAAAAAAAAAAAGA